>NW_006921612.1:12572904-12582753 GCF_000298275.1 Orycteropus afer afer | reverse complement strand
GAAACCCAAGGAGGGGTCGCTATGAGTCGGGGACGACTCGACGGCACACAACAACAACAACAACAACAATCATTAATACCACATGCAAGTAAAATCTTGCTGAAGACAAATCAAAAACAGTTGCATCAATATATTGACAGGGAAATTCCAGAAGTGCAAGCTGGATTCAGAGGAGGACATGGAATGAGAGATATTATTGCTGATATCAGATGGAGCTTGGCTCAAAGCAATGTATACCAGAAAGATGTTTACTTGCGTTTTATTGACTATGCAGAAGCATTTGACTATGTAGATTATAGAAAATTATGTACAACATTAAGAATGGGAATGTCAGGATACTTAATTACACTCATGAGAAACCTGTACATAGACCAGGAGGTGGTCATTTGAACAGAACAAGAGGATACTGCATGTTTTAAAATAAGGAAGAGAGTGCATCATGGTTGTATCCTTTCACCATACTTATTCAATCTGTATGCTGAGAAAATTATCTGAGAAGCCGGACTATATGAAGAAGAACACAGAATCTGAGGAAGGCTCATTAACAACCTATGATATGTAGATGACACAACCTTGGTTTCTGAAAGTGAAGATGACTTGATGCACTTCCTGATGAATATTAAAACTAAAGTCTGCAGTATTCATTACACCTCAATATAAAGAAAATGAAAATCCTCACAAATGGACCAATAAGCAGCATCATGATAAGTGGAGAGAAAATTGAAGTTGTCAAAGATTTCTTATTTCTTGTTTCCATAATCAATACCGATGGAAACAGCATCAAGAAATCAGAGGACACATTGCACTGGGAAAATCTGTTGCAAAAGACCTTTGTAAAATGCTGAAGAGCAAAGCTATCTCTTTGAACACTGATGCACCTCACCCAAGCCAAGGTGTTATCAATTGCCTCATACACATATGAAAGTTGGAGAATGAATAAAGGAAGAGTGAGGAAGAGTTGATGCTTTTGAGTTGTGATGTAGGCGAAGAATATTGAAAGTGCCATGGACTGCCGACAAATGAACACATCTGTCCTGGAGGAAGTGAAGCCGGTATGCTCCTTGGAAGCAAGAATGCCTAGACTTCATCTCACTTACTTTGCTCATGTTGTCAGAAGGACCATTTTCTGGAGAAGGATATTATCCTTGGTAAAGTGGAGGGTCAGTGAAAAAGGGGAAGGCCTTCAATGGATGGATTGATACAGTGTCTGGAATGATGGGCTTAGATATGGGAAGTATTGTGAGGTTGGCACAGGACCAGACCGTGCTTCATTCTGTTATACATAAGGTCACCATTAAGTCAGAGCTGACTTGATGACACCTAAGTCTCATATTGGCCCTTTGGGCTTGAAGACGGATTTGGCATCTCTTTTCTAAGTCTTACAGGAACTCTGGTAGCACAATGCTTAAGGCATTTGACTGTTAAATAGAAGGTTGGTAGATCAAACCCACTAGCCACTCAGTGGAAGGAAGATGGGGCCATCTCCTTCGGTAAAGATTTACCACCTTTAGGAAATCCCAAATGGGGGCCCCTATGAGTTGAAATTGACTCAATGGCAGTGAGTTTGTTTTTTGTTTTTTTCTAGTCTTAAGCCTGTATCAAAGCATACCTGCTTTTGACTTACTTTTTTGTTCCTCCTGTCCCTGGCTGCATGCTAGTTTCAGCCTAGACTAGGACCCATCTCTGACAATGATCTGCTGGATCTTGGGTGAGAAGTCACTTAGGCCCAAAAGGAAGGGGGGGGGGGGGGGGGAAAGGGACTGGGAGTGTGTAGGAAATGCAAGGAAAAGAACCTGAGAAAGGAGGCTGGGCAAGGGAAAAGAAGCTAGATCTTTTGGAGTCTTAAATTCTGGAAGAAAAGATGAATACCCCCTGCAAACAGGCCTTTGTCTTTCCTGTTTCTGTCTTGAAGGCCATGAAGATTAGCTGCCCGGCCTCCTGCTTCCAGGAGGATAGGAGTGATTGAGCCATGTTTTCTTTTTTCTTCTTCCTTTTTTTTTTTTTTTTTCCCCAATTTCTGAATCAATGGTAAAGCACTTACTTTTGGCCTTTAAGAGATTTTTTTTTACTGTCCTCACAATATGTACCATCTGCGGGAAGAAAGTACCCAGTAACTTTTAAGTAAATGCTAACTAAGGAGGCAGAAGACTTAGAAATGACCTTTTTAAAGATCTGAGTGCACATTTTATCTGCATCATGTTTGAGGCCCCTGAGAGTGATGTTGTTGTTATGTGCCATTGAGTCAGACCAGACTCATAGAGACCTCTCCTTGAGTTTCAGAGGCAGTATTGCTATGGAAGTACATTGTTCAACCTTCCTTCTGAGGAATGACTGGTGGGTTTGAACCTTCAGCCTTCTGGTTAGCAGTCAAATGTGTTAGGCACTATGCTGCCAGAGCTCCTAGGAGGAATGATAAGTCAGGGATATTACAAATGAATGTTACAAATGAAGATGATTCCAATTACATTTATCTTGGGATCTGTTCAACACAGAGCATTTGAAAATCAAAATTGACACAATCAAAATTAGCTCCTTATTTTAATATTATAATATAATCACAATATAATATGTAAAATTACAGTATAATGTGGCACAGCATAATGAACATAATTAATGTCCCTAAATTGTACAGGTAAAAAATGTTCAATTGGCAAATATTGTTATATATATATATATATATAAATAATCATTGTAAAATGATAACAACAACAACAAATAAATGAAGAGCATCATCCAGTCTTGGTAAACCAATCCCCTGCTGCAGTAAGTAAGTGTTGGTGATCTTGTTTGGATTTAGAGTGGGAGAAAGCACATACTCTGACTGCAGTGTCTGCAGGATGCTTTGCTCACTATAGGAGGTGACATTAACATGAAGGAATTTGAGACCTCCCATTCTCTGGCCCCTGTCTTGCAGGTCTGCAACCTACCCAGAACCCCAAGGTCTGCCAGGTATGTCAAACAGGGAAGTGTCTTGTCATTTTCTCAAAGACAAACATGTCCACCTTTGAATTGCTTCCTTGTTGAATCACAGGTTGAAGGAGGTAGGAGGCAAGTGAGTGCCTTTGTGCCAGAGACAGGGTGTTTATGCTTCAAGCAAGCTTTTCATTTAATTCTTCCAAGTATCCTATTATATCACTATCACTATTTTTCCCATTTTATAGATGAAGAGACCCAGGCTGTGAAAGGTTATCATAAATGGGATCATTGAGTCACTGAGTCAAACCCCCATTTGGGGCTCACAGAGCCTCAGTTCTTTCCATCCAGTAGAGAGGTTCTCTGATGTCTTGGCTCTCTGAATGACCTGGAGTTGCCTGATTGAGACTGATATTTTTAAGTTTAAAAAAATAAAAATACTTACAGTCCTTATCCTACCTAGTACAAGGAACCCTGGTGGCACAGTGGTTAAGCACTTGGCTGCTGACCGAAACATCACTGGTTTTATCCTATCAGCCACTCTGCAGGAGTAAGAAGTGACAGTCTGTTTTAGTAATCACCGAAGTCTTGGAAACCTTATCAAAGCCCAAAACCCTCTGCCATTGAGTTGATTCCCACTCATAGCGACCTACATTGAGTTTCCTAGGCTGTAAATCTTTATGGAAGCAGATTGCCTCATCTTCCTCCCACAAAGCAGCTGCTGAGTTTCAACCACCAACCCTCTGGTTAGTAGTCAAATGCTTTACCCATTGCACCACCCAAACCCTATAGGACAGTTCTAAACTGTCTCATAGGGCCACTAGGAATTGGAATAGACTTGATGGCTATGTATTTGCTTTTTGTTTTATCCTACCCAATAGGGGCACGTAGAGGTCAAAGCACCCAGACTAGAAGGAAGGCAGGGTGCTCTGTGGATCTGGACTGGAAAACCATGCCTGAAAGGATTCATTCGCTAATTATCATGTGCGAAACCTTGGGAGAAAGACTTGGAACATTCAGAAGGTGACTTAATAGAGCAGGGAGTTTTTGCAGCTGCAGCCCCCAGAGAAAAGACTGCATTATCACACAGTGCTGGCTGAGGTCATGTGAGGTCAAGTGCTCTGGGAAGACCAGCTTTCAGACGTGCAGAGCAGTGCAAGCACTCTGGATGGAGCTTTTCTTCCTCTTGGGCTCTCTCGCCACCTTCTGCTAGCTCTCCTCCCTGTTTTGTTCTTCCTTTTTGGTTTTGTTATGCCATGAAGTAGTAATGATAATAAGGATTTGTGTCCGTAAAAGCTTAGGGAACATATCAATTCTCAGAACATTCCCAGGATATGGGTACTATTATTATTTCCACTCTCTAGATAAGCCCAAAGTCCCTGGGTGGTGAAATAGGTTAAGCACCTGATTATTAACCAAAAGACTGGCATTTCAAACCCACCCAGTGACACTTCAGAAGGAAGCCCTGGTGATTTGCTTCTGAAAGTTCAGAGCCTTGAAAACTCTATGGATCACAGTTCTACTCTGCACACATGGAGTCACTATGAGTTAGAATTGATTAATGACAACTAGTTTGGATTATGTTCTTTATAGATGAACCCCACAGGGGAAGGATGTAAGTGTCTTCCTTCTGACCCTTCCATCCTTCCCTTATTCTACTTCAACTATCCCATCTTGATCTCTCCTTAAATTACAGTCAGTCTGAGTGATGACTGATCCCTAGTGTGAGGCAATGATCATTATTTTGGCTATCTTCTCTCCTAATAGAAAGACTTCTCCCCTCAAGTATAGCAGTCAATTTAGTAAAAAATGAAACACTGAAAAAAAAAAAAAAAAGAAAAGAAAACATGTACATTCATAAATATTGTACACAACAAAGATTCTTGGGTGGCTTTGAAGACTATTACTTGGCATCCAGAAACAGGGCTTTGCTTCCCTCGCCAACTTCTATGACTACACCCTGAGAGCTTTTGGAAGATTCATGAACAGCCATGGATAGGGCTTTTCAAAACAAAGTTTTATGTCCCAAATACTTCTCAATAATAGTCTTAGTCTCAAGAGTGGCCCTGCTATTAGACGATTAGGTTTATCCCTTATACTGATTTTTTCTTCAAATACTGAACTACATATTTTTAAGAGAGAGTAGATCTAGCTGAGCTGTTTACATGTATCCCCAACTCTGTGATCAATCCTGAAATGCATTCCACAGAGTGCAGGAATTTTGGGGAGTACTAGGGACACTTCTCTATATTCATTCATCACTAAATATGTGTACTCCTTCTGAAAATGGATGGACAGAGGGCAAGCAGGACTGGTTGTAGGAATCTTTCTAGGAAGCCTAGTCGATTTTTTTTTTTTCTTTTTTAAATCATCTTCTCAAGTCAAAAAGACTCCCATTAGTGCCCTCTTCATGATTGTAGATAGAAGCTTGGCCAGCATTTTATAAATTGTTATATACATTCCCATCCTCTTATGAGTATTTGGACAATGGATCAGAACCCACTGAATAGTTCCTCAAGGGAGCTGGAATTTGAATTAGTGCTCAGAGTTTCTTTGTGACTAGATAAACTTGAGAGCTCTGGGCACCATATTTCATTATATAGTTTGAGATGTAGAAGGAAAGCTGGACTGCAGAAGAGAGAGAAAGAAGAGTCAAGCAAATGCACAGTGGAAGGAAAGGATGAGAAAGAAACAAGCTTAAGTTCCCAGGAGGTTGTTTTTTTTTTTTTTTTTTTTTTTTTTTTAGTTCCAGGACCCCATTTTTCCTCACTACAATCTCTGTTATTCTTGCCCCCTCTTGACTAGGTAAGTATAGTAAGATGAAAAAAAAAAAAAAAAAAATGATTTCATGAAAATTTCTTATCTGTGGAACATTATTATCTTTTTCAGGAAACTCTTATTTGAAAGTTTGTTTAGGGTAAAAGCTGAGAATCCCTCAGGAGGCCTAACTGTCTAAGGCAAGGAGAGGAATTGCTGGTTTGTGTCAAGAATACATGAGAAGGGCAGAAGAGGTGAAGGAGATGGTTCTAGAATGTGTTCTTTGATGAACCCACTCCTTGGGTGCTAATCTCACAAAGTATTTGAGGTGAGTGACATGTGTGTCTACAATGCATATCCATGCTACATGTGCTAGGCATACTTTGGAAGATCATCTAACTCTATTCCACTAAATCATCCATTCATTTATCCATGTATTTTAAAGCCATCCTTTTAGAAGGCACAGTTTTAAGAAGCAACAATAAACAAGACAGACATGGATTATGTGCTGCTATATCCTGATGAAGGGTATGGATTGGTGTAGAGTAAAATTCAAAGATAACCTGAAGTGAAGGACCATGGACAACGAGAAATGTTTGCAAGAGGAGAATTTGACAAATCTTTGGAACCATGACTCTTTATTGAATTGAGGTTTGGGTCAAATTGTAGTTGATTTCTGTGAGGGTACAGTCTATGGGTTGATCTGGTTTCTTGTCATGGCATCAAATACATCCTAATGCAGAAGGCCCTAGTAATGGTCTAGGTCAGACATGCCAGTGATGTGACCTAAGGGATAGTGTTAATGGGGACAACTAAGCTCTTCTCAGATATATTTAGAAGGTCAATCAATAAAACTTAGTGAACAATTGATGTAGGGAGCAAGAGAGAATAAGTATTAATGACAAATTCCAATTCTGTCCTGAGGTCAGTAGTGCCTCTGCTTGATGTGAGAAACTCAAAACAGAGTGTGTTTTAAGGGAATAGGAAGGTGGTGAGCATAAGTTTGCCCTATCAGGGTTTAGGTGCCTACAGAACATCAAGGTGGAAAGGTGATCAATTAGATATTTGGTTTTAGACATAAGGAGAGATACTTGGATTGTCAATATAGAGTTATATTTTAAGACTTATCTGAATATTTTCCCATATAAAAGAGTTTGAGTTTCAAGGTTAGACTTGTTACCTAGATGGTACGGTATTTGGGGCAAAGAGAGGAAAAGATTGACTAGTAAATCTTTCCACCCTGGAAGGAGGGAAAGCAAAATTGACTTACAAGGGAAGGAAGTGATAAGGGGAAGCAATAAATGAGGGACACACTTTTGAGGGCTGTTGTGGGTGCAGCAGGTCCTGTTAAACATGCCTTCAACTCATGCTGCCACAAATTTTTAGAGCATAGATGGGCACCTCTTCTGTGCCAGGCAGCAGATTACCATAGTGATTCCCCTTGGATGAGTTTCTTACCACAGATACCAAGACTCAAGGAGGAAGTAGTTCTTCTAAGTCCACATTGCAAAATCTTAAAGCCAGGAGGAGGGTAGAGGGGTAGGTATGCTAGCGGTAGGTAGAGGGGTCATCTTCATCATCAGTTCTGACTACGAAATATAGCCAACACTTAAAAATTTTTGGCTTAAAGTAAGTATAATTGCATTTGCTTTGAAAGTATTTCCTAGAGAAATATTAATTCAATAGACATTTGTTGGAAGCCTCTCATGTGTCAGGAATTGTTCTCCTTCTTCTAAGGGATAAATCAGATGGTTTCTTATTAATTAGACAATGCAGTTGTTAAGTTGTTAGGTGCCGTCAAGTCACTTCCAACTCATAGCAACCCCATGCACAGCAGAATGAAACACCGCCCAATCTTGCACCAGCTCCATGATCCTTGCTATACTTGAGCTCATTGTTGTAGTCACCATGTCAATCCATCTCGTAGAAGGCCTTACCCTCTTTCGTCGACCCTCCACCTTACCAAGCATAACATCCTTCTCCAGGGAATGGTCCCCTCTGACAACATGACCAAAGTAGGTGAGACGAAGTCTGGCCATCCTCTCTTCCAAGGAGCATCTAGGCTGCACTTCCTCCAGGACAGATCTGTTAGCTCTTTTGGCAGTCCATGGTACCTTCAGCATTCTTTGCCAGCACAACTCAAAAGCATCAACTGTTCTTTGATCTTCCTTATTCATTGTCCAGCTCTCACATGCATATGAGGTGATTGGAAATATCATGGCCTGTGTCAGGTGCACCTTAGTCCTCAAGGAGACATCCTTGCTCCTCAGCACTTGAAAGGGGTCCTTCACAGCTGACCTTCCCAGTGCTACACGTTGTCTAATGTCCTGACTGATGCTTCCATTGGCCTTGATTGTAGAACCAAGCAACATGAATTCTTTGACAACTTTAATCTTTTCTCCATTTATTGTGATGCTGCTTATTGGTCCAGTGGTGAGGATTTTTTTCTCTTTATATTGAGATGTAATCCATACTGAAGACTGTGTTCCTCAGTCTTCATCAGTAAGTGCCTCAAGTCATCCTCACTTTCAGCAAGCAAAGTTGTATCATAAGCATATCTCAGGTTGTTAATGATTCTTCCTCCAATCTTGATGCCACGTTTTTCCTCAGATAGTCCAGTTTCTCAGATTATTTGCTCAGCATATAGATTAAATAAGTGTGGGGAAAGGATACAACCCTGACGCACTCCCTTCCTGATTTTAAACCATGCAGTGTCCCCTTGTTCCTCTTGAACGACAGCCTCCTGGTCAAGGTACAGGGTCCGCATGAGTACAATCAAGTGTTTGGGAATTCCCATTCTTCTCAATGTTATCCATAAATTGTCATGATCCACACATTCAAATCCCTTTGCATAGTCAATAAAGCACAAGTAAACATCTTTCTGGTATTCTTTGCCTTGAGCCAAGATCCATCTGACAACAGCTATGATATCCCTTGTTCCACATCCTCTTCTGAATCCAGCTTGCACCTCTGGAAGTTCTCTGTCAATATACTGCTGCAAACGTTTTTGAATTATCTTCAGTAAGATCTTACTTGCGTACGATATTAATGATATTGTTCGATAATTTCCACCTTCTGTGGGATCACCTTTCTTTGGAATGAGTACAAATATGGATCTCTTCCAGTCAGTTGGTCAGGTAGCTGTCTTCCAAATCTCTTAGCATAACTGAGTGAGTGCCTCCAGCGTGGCATCCGTTTGTTGAAATATCTCAATGGGTATTCCATCAATTCCCAGAGACTTGTTCTTCGCCAATTCCTTCATTGCAGCTTCAACTTCCTCCTTTGGTACCATTGGTTCTAGATCATATGCCAAATCCTGAAATGGATGAAGATTGACCAGTTCTTTTTGGTACAGTGATTCTATGTATTCCTGCCTTCTTCTCTTGATGTTCCCTGCATCATTCAATGTTTTGCCCTTAGAATATTTCAATATTGCAACTCGAGGTTTAAATTTTTTCTTCAGTTCTTTCAGCTTGAGTAATGCTGAGCCTGTTCTTCCTTTTTGGTTTTCTAACTCCAGGTCTTTGTGAATTTCATTATAATAATTGGCTTTGTTTTCTCGAGCTGCTCTTGGAAATCTTCAGTTCAATTGTTTTATCTTGTAATTTCTTCAATTTGCTTTAGCTACTCTCCACTCAAGGGCAAATTTCAGAGTCTCTTCTGTCATCCATTTTGGTCTTTTCTTCTTTTCTCATCTTTTTAGTGACCTCTTGCTTTCTTCATGGATGATGCTCTTGATGTCATCCCACAATTCATCTGGTCCAGTCATTGGTGTTCAATACATCAAATCTACTCCTTAGATGGTCTCTAAATTCAGGAGGGATATATTTCTGATCATATTTTGGCTCTCGTGGACTTGTTTAATTGTCTTTAACTTCAAGTTGAACTTGCATATGAACAGTTGATGGTCTGCTCCACAATCAGCTCCTGGGCTGGTTTTGGCTGAAGATATTGAGCTTTTCCATCACCTTTCACGACAGATGTAGTCAATCCAATTCCTGTGTGTTCTATCTGGTGAATTCCATGTGTACAGCTGCCATTTGTGTTTTGAAAAAAGGTGTTTTAAGTGAACAAGTTGTTGGTCTTGCAAAATTCTACCATGTGAGTTCCAGCATTATTTCTGTCACCAAGGCCAAATTTTCCAACTACTGGTGATTCTTCTTTGTTTCCAACTTTTGC
>NW_006921612.1:12550022-12572509 GCF_000298275.1 Orycteropus afer afer | reverse complement strand
TCAGTTTGAGTGGTGCCACTTCAGCAAATGGAGGTCTGGAAAGCTTTACCTTATCCATATAAGTAAGGCTGATTTTACTCTGATAATGCAGCTCTTGCCCAGTCCTACTTTGAGAGCTTTCTAAGCTAAGTGACTCATCTTCCTCCTCTGTATTGGACAATGTTTCTGGACTATTCATAAGGTTGCACAGTCATATATCAGACAGTGTTTCTCTGCTATTCATAAGGTTTTCCCTGGCCTTCTTGTTTGACTGGAGGGTGCAGCCATTTTGATTGTTTACATATGGCAACCATTTTGGACATTCAAAGTGACCAAGGGCACAGCCATTTTTAATGTTTACAAGCAGTGGCCATTTTGGATATTTAAAGTGACCAAGGGTGCAGTCATTTTGAATGTTTACAAGTGGCAACCATTTTTGGATTTTAAAGTGATGGCATTTTCATATGGATTCCAGGGACCTATGAACAGGCAGTGAGGCAGGAAGCAGGGAGAGGACAAAAAAAGGCAAAGTGGACCAGAACATATTGAGGAGCCAGCCGCAGGGACCCAGGTGAAGAGGAGCAAGGCAGGAAGGCAGGGAGAGGACAGAAAAGGCAAAGGGGATAAGAACAGATCAAGGATTCAACCGCAGGGAGCCAGGTGAGGAGAGGGAACCCAGGCCACCCACCTCAAGCAGTGAGGTGGGAAGTAGGGAGAGGACAGAAAAGGCAAAGCGGACTAGAACAGATCAAGGAGTTAGCCACAGGGATCCAGGTAAGGGTGGTTGGAGGGGTTTCCAACAGCTAAGGGAGACAAACTTGTCTGTCACTTTGTCCTACTCTGGTGACATGTTGCTGTGAGTCTTGAGGCTGTGCCACTGGTGTTTCAAACCCAGTGGGATGCACCTGTTGCACAGGTATCAGCCTGGCTTGCAGACTGAGACAGACTAGGAAGAAGGAGGAGGCCATCCACTTCTCAAAGACAATGCAGGGAAAGGGCCATATACAAAGGATGAAGGATAAATAAAGAAGACACAGTTCTGGGAAACGCAGAAGAAGAGGTCATTTCTAAAAAAGAGGAGGTGGCCTTTCATTGAATCAAGGAAGAGGCGTAGTGTTTTGACTAAAGGAACCTGAGGGTAACCTAGGCTGGAAGTAGGTTAGGGCGAAAACCAAAAAAAAAAACCAAAAAACCAAGCTCACTGCATGTCAAACCAGATCTGACTCATAGCAACCCCTCCTTGGGTTTCTGAGGCAGCGTCTCTATGGAAATTGATTGCCTAATCTTCCTTCTGAGGAGTGGCTGGTAGGTTTGAACTGCCAGCCTTCTGGTTAGCAGTCAAATGCCTTATTCAGTACTCCACCAGAGCTCCCAGATTAGGGCTAGTAATTCAAAATAATTTTTAAAATGTTACTATGGTAAAATGTATATAACATAGAATTTGTCATTTTGGACTTGTCATTTACTTTTTGATGGCCTTGTATATTACGGTATGGAATTTGAACTTGCTCCTTATGAAATGGTAACTGAAGGGTTTTAACAGGAGCTCCGTTGGGGAAGTGCCTAAGGCATTTGACTGCTAAACAGGGGGCTGAGGGTTCAAACCCATCAGCCACTCCTTGGAAGGAAGGTTGGGCGATCTACTTTCATAGAGATAACAACTTAGAAACCCAAGGAGGGGTTGCTAGGAGTTGGAATAGACTCGATGGCAGTGACTTTGGTTTGGTTTGGAAGAGTTTTAAATCGGAATGTGACAGCTAAGAAAAATACTTGGAAAAGGCTGTGGAAACTGAATTAGAGGGAGAAAGTTCTGAGAACTGCATGAATTGCTAAGAAAAGCTGAACCTGGTGTGATGGCTGTGGTTACAACATGAGGGGAACAAAAGTACCACACAGCAACCACAGTGTGTATCCATAAAATAGCCAGAAGATGGCAGTCTAGCACTTTACTTACCCAGTCTCTGCTGGGATAGTTAGCTCTGCTTTTTTTTTTTGCATTGTTTTTGCTTTGTTTTGATTTGTTTTGTTTTGATCTTTTTGTGTTTGGTGTTGGTGTTGCTTTTGTGTCTGCCCCTGTCTTTATACCCTGTATTCTCCTCAGCCCCCGTTAGAATACTTTATTTATTTATTTTTTCTCTCCCTGAGATTAACTAGAATAAACAAAGGCAACAAAGAAAGAAAGCAGGTGCTCAGTTTCAAGAAGAATAATATAATTTCTGGAGCAATCAAGCAGATCCTGCTCTGCAGGCTATATGCACCTCCATGCTTTCTGAACCAGAGACCAGATGTCTGCAGCCGCTTACAGGGCTTGTGCCCAGGAATCATCACTAACAGAAGATATCTTAGGCTGGAGGAAGCCTGGGACTCAGAAATCGGAGGTAGGGATTTGTGCCTTCACCACAGACTTCGGTCAATTTCTTCCTGCATTGTAGATACAAGCAAATTGTCATACAGTTGACTTTAACTCATGGTGACCCCATGTGTGTTAGTACAAAACTGTGCCCCATCAAGTTTTCAATGGATGATTATTTTCTTTTTAAGGCAACTGTGATGCTCCTTATATTCATTAATTCTAAATCTCAAAGCACTTCAAGGCATTATTTTCCCCATTTCACCACTGAGGAAACTAAAGCTCAGGGAGGCTAAGAAACTCACAATCCCTCAGCTTCAAGTGGCAGAGCTAGGATTTGAATTTAGAACTATTTGACCCTCATCTAAGGCTACTGACCTACTACTTTACATGTAGCCTGTTTCTCTAGGTCTTTGCATATTTAAAAAACAATACCAAAAAAAAAAAAAAAACATTGTGGCATTATAGTGTCAAAGTAGAACTGCGCTCCCTAGGGATTTTAATGGCTGATATTTTGGAAGTAGATTTCCAGATCTTTCTTTCAAGGTGCCCTGGGTGGACTTGAAACACCAGCATTTTAGTTAGCATCTAAACGTGTTAACTGTTAGCACCATCCAGAGACTCTGCATTCCAGATAGACCTACATTTTTAAAGTATTTCTGTTAAAAAATAGCATGAAAATACACCTTCACTACAGATGGCCTTGAATAATGTTTTATGTTTGTTATTAAGGGCAAGAAATTTGCCTTTTTCTTAGTATGATAAATAAGGTTGTATGTCAACTTGGCTGATCATGATTCTCATTGCTTTAAGCAATTGTGATGTGATCATCCCCATGATGAGAGCTGATGTAATATGATCACCTCCATGAGGAGATATGCTATGAGCAGCTAATCAATTGAAAGGGAGTTTCCTAAGGGTGGCTTGCTTCCAATACGTATATAGACATCTGGGGAAAATTCTCTGGCTTTCTGCTGGATCTTGTTCCTGCATCTAGCTCATCATCTCAGGTTCTTGGAGCTGAACCAGTGGCCTGCCATATTGCCTGCCAATCTGGGGATAGTTGCCTGACAGCCTGTGAGCTGTGAGTTGGTGAAGAATACTGAATATACCTTGGAGTGCCAGAAGAACAAACAAATCTGTCTTGGAAGAAGTGCATCTGGAATACTCCTTAGATGTGAGAATGCCTAGACTTCATCTCACCTACTTTGGTCCTGTTGTCAGAAAGGACCAGTCCCTGGAGAAGGATATCATGCTTCATAAAATAGATGGCCAGCAAAAAATGGGAAGACCCTCAATGAGATGAATTGACATAATGGCTACAATGATGGACTCAAGCATAGCAACACTTGTGAGGATGCTGCAGGACCAGGCAGTGTTTTGTTCTGTTGCACACAGGGTTGTTGGAGCTGACTTGATGGCACCTAACAACAACAACAACAACCTGTAAGCCAACCATCTGCCATTTTTTCTGCTGTTCTTAGATTCATTATCTGATGAAGCCTGCTACATTGCCTGCTGATCATTGCCCTTCAGCTGCATGAGATAGAAAAAGTTTTCAGTCTGACACTTGCCCATGAACTTGGTACTTGCCAGCCTCTACAACTGTGTGAGCCATTTCCCTGAGATAATTTTTTTCCTCTCTCTCTCTGTATATAAGCTTCACTGTTTTTTCTTCTCTAGAGAACCTAGCTTGAGACATTTGGACAATAATTTCTCCCCATAAATTCATTTCTTCATACTAAAAAGTGAAGGAGCCACCAAGGGCATAATCACCCTAACTTGAGTTCTGATTCCTTTTCTGACAGTCACCTAGTACACAGCCTTGGAAATGTCATTCAGCCCCACTGATCCTCAATGACATTATCTGAAAAATGCTTTACCTGCTGCATCCTATCCCCCAGGCCTGTGAGAATAAGATTAAAATAAAACAAGTGTCACTATCTTCCTTTGCAAAGTATTTTAAATAAGTTGTTGTTGTTGTTTTTGTTAGGCACCATTGAGTCAACTCTGACTCATAGAGACCCTGTGGACAACGAAATGAAACATGATCCAGTCCTGTGCCAGCCTCGCTATCCTTGCTATTCTTGAGTCCATCATTGCAGCCACTGTGTCAGTCCATCTCATTGAGGTCCTATCTCTTTTTTGTTGAGCCTCCACTTTACCAAGTATGATATCCTTCTCCAGAGAATGGTCCCTTCTGACAACATGACCAAAGTTCTCACATCCAAGGAGCATTCTGACTGCACCTAAAAACAACAATTTGCAGAATCCTTCTGTATATCTGGTTCTATGCCAGGCACCTGGAAGGAAATAGGATTAGAATGTAGGCCCAAAAATAGACAAAGCATATTTTCTCCTTTCCAGTTATTTATATTTAGCCTCTACAACTTGCCAAAGTTGCCATTTTACCTGGTGGTAAAATGAATAAGTGCTCAGCTGCTAGCTGAATGGTCACTGGTCCAAAATCACAAGTGACTTCACAGGAGAAAACAGTTGTCTATCTGCTCCTGTAAATACTTATAGCCTTGGGAACCCTATGGGGAAGATCCAGTCAGTCCTGTAGGGTCACTATGAGTCAGATCAATTTATTGGCACAGAAAAACAACTTGTGAAAGTTTAAGTTCCTTTATTTATAAATACAAAAGTGATTAAAATGTACTTAAAGTTATATTTTCTGGAAGTATTTCTGCCAGTTAAGAGAATGATGGATTATATTTTAAAGGTTTAACAAAATTTGTTGATGAAATATATTAACCTGGCCATCATTTCCTCAAATAGACCAATTTTATTTACCTTGAACATCTATTTCTTCAATGAACTTTGCTCTGAACTTTTGTTGGTTGTGGTTAGGTATCACTGAGTCAGTTTTGACTCACAGTGACCCTATGTACAACAGAATGAAATACCACCTGGTCCTGAGCCATCCTCACAATCTGTGCTATATTTGAACCCATTGTGGCAGCCACTGTGTCATTTCATCTCCTTGAAGGTCATCCTCTTTTATGATGACCCTCTACTTTACCAAGCATGATGTCATTCTCCAGAGAATGGTCCCTTCTAATAACATGTCCAAAGTTTGTGAGACTAAGTCTCTTCATCCTCACTTGTAAGGATTCTGGAGGTACTGCTTCAAAGACAGATTTATTTCTTTTTCTGGCAATTCATAGTATTTTCCAATACCATAATCCAAATGTATCAGTTCTTTTTTTAAGTGTCCAGCTATCATATGCATATGAGACTATTTAAAACACCATGGCTTGGGCCAGATGCACTTTAGTCCTCAAAGTCATATCTTCGATTTTTAACTATTTAAAGAGGTCCTTTGCAACAGATTTTCCCAGTTCAGTACACCATTTGATTTCTTGACTGCTGCTTCCATGGGCATTGATTGTGGATGTAATTAAAATAAAATTCTTAACAACTTCAGTGTTTTCTCCATTTATCATGATGTTGCTTATTGGTCTAGTTGTGAGGATTTTTTGTTCTCTTTTTGTCTAAGTGTAATCCACACTGAAGTCTGTAGTCTTTGATCATCATCAGTAAGTGCTTCAAGTCTTCTTTGCTTTCAGCAAGGATGATTGTGTCATCTGCACATCACAGGTTGCTAATGAGTCTTCCTCCAATCCTAATGCTGTGCTCTTCCTCGTATAATCGTTTCTCAGACTATTTGTTCAGTGTACAGATTGAGTAAATATTGTGAAGAGATACAGCTTTGCCACACACTTTTCTTGGTTTTAAACCATGGAGTATTCCCTTGTTCAGTTTAGATGACTGCCTCTTGATTAGTTTACATACTCCGCATGAGAACAATTAAGTGTTACAGAATTCCCTTCCTCCCCAGTGTTATCCGTAATTTGTTATGATCCACAGGGTCAAATATCTTTGAATAGTCAATACTACTATACAGAGGGAAACAACTGTATATCATAGCATATGAATGTATGTATCAGAATTGTAGCTTTTCACCATAATTTTTCAACATATATGCTGAGCAAATAATCTGAGAAGCTGGACTATATGGGGAAGAACACATCATCAAGATTGGAGGAATAATTATTTAGTAACCTGTGATATGCAGGGGTCACAATCTTGCTTGTTGAAAGTGAAGCACTTACTGATGAAGATCAAAGACTACAGTTTTCATTACAGATTATACCTGGACATAAAGAGAACAAAAATTCTCACAACTGGACCAATAAGCAACATCATGATAAATAGAGAAAAGATTAAAGTTGTCAGGGATTTCATTTACTTGGATCTATAAGCAACACCCTGGAAACAGCAATCAAGAAATCAAATGATATACAGGTAGTCTCTGTCTACAATGTATTCTAGTTACAATGAACTGCACTTATGACTGTCTGTTTCTTTTGTTTTCATTTTGTACAATACATTGCTAGCAATTTGTTCAACTTACAATGTTGTAATGTATAATTTCATGATGCTATCATCCTCAGATGGTCACTCATAGATGTCCAACATGATGATTTACTGTTAAAAACACTATCATAATAGCAGACTATGGTCTGGTCTACAATGAAGTCAGTGTCAATATTGGTATTGGAAGTCATAAGGGAATAGAAAGTTGGGTAATGTTCAACCCTAATGATATAGGACAATTGAAATGGGCATGTACCAGACAGCATTTTCCAGACATTACTGGATAATGCTCCAGCACATCCTCCTCATATAGATATCTCAATCAAGATGTGAAAGTGGTGTATCTACCTCCCAAAACACAGCTGTGATTCAGTCTATGGATCAAGATGTAATTGTTACCTTCAAGTCTATTGACTACATTAGCTCAGGTAATAGCTGCAACAGATGGAGATATGGTAATATTATATGATTTCTGAAAGAATTATAATGTTTTCAGTGTATATGGAATATTTCATCTTTCTTGTAGAAAGTTACAGAGGATATGAAAAAAATTGCTAAGATATGTGAACATGCTCCAAGCATTAAATTAGGATAATATGATGTAAGGGATTGGTGGAAAATCATCAATATGACAATAATACTGAATTTGGAGCTTGATAGTACCAATGTGGAACAACATCTCATAGATCATGAAGAAGTGGAATTGACAGATCAAGGCTTAATGAATTTTTATTTTTTAAAAATTTATTGTGATTTGGGTGAGAGTTTACAGAGAAGATTCATCTTCCATACAGCAGTTCACATACACTTTGTCTTATGATATTTATTGTAATCTCCCACAATGCAACAGCTCTCCTCCCACTTGCTCCTCATAGATGCTTCTTCCCTGTGTCCTTCCCTCCCAAGGCTTAATGGCATTTGAAAAGGAAAAAAAAAAAAAAAAACCTAAAGATGAAAGAGATAATAAGGAAATGGAAAGAGAAAATTTATCAAATAATTTTACAGTGAGAGTATTAGCTGAAGTTTTTTCTAAATTAAATCAGGGGTTTCAGTTGCTTGCAAACATGCATCCAAAAGCTCATTGCTTTGTTTATGTTCACAGACAGATACAGGAGCAGTGTGATATTACTGTGAAATATATGAAGAAAAAGAAAAAAAAAAAAGACCACAGGGACAACCCTTACTCATTTTCTGACTATAAACACCATCCCCATTCTCAGGAATAATCAAGATGATCCAGAACTTTCCACAGCTGGAGTTGTTACCAATGTCAGTGTCGTCCAGCTCTTCCTCATCATCGAAGAGAATTTTTTTGATTGTGTATTCTTTTCTGTATGTATGTATGTATATATTAAAACATAGCTATAAGGTTTTATATAATGTTTCCAACCCCTACACAGACAAATAAAGATCATATTTATAAAGATATTGATAAGAAAAGGCAATAATAATGAAAACTAAAAATAAAAAAAAAAAGTATTCAAATTACATCAGAACTGACTTATTATGGAGTTGTCAGAACAGAACCCTGTCCTAAATTGGGAACTAATTGTATTGCAGTAGGCAAATCTGCTACAGAAGACCTCTTTAATGTGTAAAAAACCAAAGATACTCATGGACTAAGTGTCTGTCCCATCAAACCAAACCAAACTCACTGCCGTGGAGTCATATCTGACTCATAGTGACCCCTCCTTGGGTTTCTGAGGCAGTATCACTATGGAAGTAGATTACCCAATCTTCCTTCCGAGGAGTGGCTGGTGGGTTTGAACCACCAGTATTTTCAATCACCTCACATGCATGTGAAAGTTGGATGAATAAAGAAGACCAGAGGAGAATTTATTATTTGGTGAAGAATATTGAATATACACCATGGACTGCCAGAAAAATGAACAAATTTTGTCTTGGAAGAAGTATGGCCAGAATGCTCCTTAGAAGTGAGGATGGTGAGACTTCATGCTTCATGTCATGTGCTTTGGCAATGTTATATTGGGAGGGACCAGTTCCTGGAGAAGGACTTCATACTTTGTAGAGGGTCAGCGAAAAAGAGGAAAAACCCTTAGGGAAATGGATTGACAGAGTGACTGCAACAATTGGCTCAAATATGGAAACAATTGTGAGGATGGAGCAGAACTGGGCAGTATTTTGTTCTGTTGTATATGGAGTTGATATGAGTTGAGACTGACTCATCAGTACCTAAGAACAAGGATGACAGCAACCTTTTAAAATTACTGTATGTAGTATTTTTATCCTTCTGGTATTTAACGAGGTTTGGCTTGTGACCTAATGAAAGTATGGTCTTTAAGGACTGTTACATAGACACTTAAACTTTTTTTTTTGGGTGCATATTTTCTGTTTCCATAACATAAAATTAGATATATTTGACCCTTGAACAACATGACATTAGGGACACCAGCCCCCTGTGCAGTAGAAAACCTACATATGACTTGAAAACTTAACTGCTAATAGCCTACTGATGACCAGAAGCCTTACTAATAAACTAAATAGTTAACATATTTTTTTACCATATAGTTATTAAATATTCACATGAAGACACTGACACACATATACAGCAGATAAGTTTACTAACTGTACTATATGATGATTATTTACTATTCATTAAGTAAATCATGAAGTAAATTTGTGAAGTAGATCATCATAAGGGTCTTCATCCTTGTCATCTTCATACTGAGTAGGCTGAGGAGGAGGAGGAGAAAGAGGAGAGGTAGGTCATGCTGTCTCAGAAGTGACAGAAGTTGAAGAGGTGGAAGGGGAGGGCAGAGAGATAGACACACTTGGTATAACTTTATGGAAGTACGTTGTAATTTGTCCAACTTTTTTCTTTTTTATTCTGAAAATATAGTACCAATCCTTCTTCCACAATTTGCTTTCAGTGCTCATATCACAGAAGGGTATATGTCATAAAAGAAATCAAAAGTAGTCTTAAATAATTGGAATCCCTCTCTCACATACTCTAGTGTCAATTTGTTCTCTGGCACTGCTTCTATATCTATTTCCTCATTGTGTGGCACTGGTTGGGAAACACTCATCTCCTTCAAATTGTCTTCTGTTAATCTCTCTGATGTGGGGTCTATTGTTATGTTGCTAGGTGCCATCGAGTCTGACTCATAACAAATCTGCACACTACAGAACAAAAGCCTACCCAGTCGTGCTCCTTCCTCACAGTCCTTGCTATACCCGAGCCCATCATTGCAGCCCTGTGTTGATCCATCTCCTTGAGGGCCTTCCTCTTTCCTGCTGACTCTCCACTTTACCAAGCATTCTTTCCGTCTCCAGGGAGTAAATTGTCCCTTCTAACACATGATCAAAGTATGTGAAACAAAATCTGGCAATTCTCGTATCCAAGTAGCATTCCAGCTGCACTTCTTTCAGGACAGGACAGATTTGTTTGTTCTTCTGGCAGTCCATGGTACTTTCAGTATTCTTCTCCAACACCACAACTCAAAAGCATAAACCCTTCTTTGGTCTTCCTTATTTATTTACCAGCTTTCACTTGCATATGAGGCAATTAATAATACCATGGCTTGGGTCAGGTGCATCTTAGTCTCCAAAGTGGTGTCTTTGCTCTTCAGCACTTTAATGAAGCCTTTTGCAGCAAATTTGCCCAGTGCAATATATTGTCTAATTTCTTGAAAGCTGTTTCCATGAGTGTTGATTGTGGATTCAAGTAAAATGAAATCTCTGACAACTTCGATCTTTTCTGCATTTATCATGGTGCTGCTTATTGGTCCAGTTGTAAGGATTTTTGTTTTGTGTTGAGTTGCAATTCATACTGCAGGCTGTAGACTTCAATCTTTTTTTCACTTTTATTGTGGTGAAAACATATACAACAAGACATTCACCAACATAACAACTTCTAAAATTACAGCTCAGGTGTTGATTATATTTTTCATGTTCTGTCACCATTATTACGATCTTTTTCCAAAATATTCCACCACCATTAGCAAAAATTCAAGGCCCCCCAAATAAAAGCTGCCCTTTTCTCCCCCTGTCCTACCTCTGGTGTCCACTAATAATCTTTGGCATATGGTATACATATATGTGTGTGTGTGTGTGTGTGTGTGTACCAACAAAGAAAGTTTCTTTTTGTGTTCCAACTTTTTCTTGACTTTTTACAATAGTGAACTAATACAATATTTGTCCTTAGATGATTGACTTATTTCACTCAGCATAATGCCTTCCAAGTTTATCCATGTTATGCAGTGTTTTGCAGATTATATATTATTCTTTAGTGTTGCATAGTATTCCATTGTGTGTATGTACCACAGTCTGTTTATCCATTCCTTGGTTGATGGGCACTTGGATTGTTTCCATCTCTTTGCTACTGTGAACAGTGATGCGATGAATGTAGGTGTGCATGTATCTATTCGTGTCCTGGCTCTCACTTCTTTAGGATATATACCTAGTAATGGGATTTCTGGGTCAAATGGTATTTCTATTTCCAACTTTTTAAAGAATTGCCATAATGATTTCTACAATGTTTGTATCATTTTACAGTCCTACCAGCAATGTATGAGAGTCTCAGTCTCTCCACATCCTCACCACCTTTTTTTTTTTTTTTTTTTTTGAACTTTGCTACTAATGCTGGAGTGAGATGGTATCTCATGGTTGTTTTGATTTTCATCTCTCTAATTGCTAATGATCACAAAAATTTCTTCATGTGTTTGTTGGCTGCCTGAATATCTTCTTTGGCAAAGTGTCTGTCCATACCATCAGCTCATTTTTTTAATGGGGTTGTTTGTCTTTTTGATGTTGAGGTGTTAGATTTTTTTATAAATTTTAGAGGTAAGTCTTTGGTCCAACTTGTCACTGCTAAATATTTTTTTCCCAATCTGTAGGTTCTCTTTTTACTCTTTTGGAGAAGTTTTTTGATGCACATAAAAATTTAGTTCTTAGAAGGTCCCAATAATCTAGTTTGTCTTCTGCTATTTGTGCATCTTGGGTTATGCACAAATATGCCAAAAATTAGGAACCCTAAGTTTGCCCCTATTTTTTCTTTGATGAACTTTATAGTTTTAGGTTTCACATTTAAGTCTTTGATCCATCTGGAGTTAATCTTTGTATATAGTGTGAGGTATGGATCTTGTTTAATTTTTCTGCAAATGGATATCCAGTTTTGCAAGCACCATTTGTGAAAGATAGTATTCTCCATTGAACGGATTTTCATTCTTTGTCAAAGATCACCTGATCATACGTCGATGGAATTATTTCTGGGTTCTCAATTTATAGTTTTTAATCTCCATCAGTAAGTGCTTCAAGTCATGTTCCCTTTCAGCAAGCAAAGTTGCATCATCTGCATATTGCAGGTTGTTAATGAGTCTTCCTCAAATCCTGATGCCATGTTCTTCTTTATATAGTTCAGCTTCTTGGATTATTTGCTCAGCATACAGATTAAAAACATATGGTGAAAAGATATAACCCTGACACATACCCTTCCTGATTTTAAAACATGTGGTATCCCCTTGTTTTGTTTGAAGGACAACCTCCTGGCCTATGTATAGGTTCCTCATGAGCACAATGAAGTGTTCTGGAATTCCCATTCTTTGCAATGTTATCTGTAATTTATTGTGATCCTGTAATAGTTGGAGTTGTGTGTCAAGTTGGCTGGACCACAATTCTGAGTGGTTTAAGCAGTTGTGATGTGGGTTATGACCATGATGAGATTGGATATATATGTTTTGAGCAGCCAGTCTGTTGAAAGGGAGTTTCCCTAGGGGTGTGGACTGCTTCTAATATATTTATGGACTCCTTGGGAAAATGAGACACTCTTCTGTGGATCTGAAACTCATTGTGCTGCCTATAACTGTCTGTGAGTGAACAATCCACCATTCAGTCTAGTGATCTTGAATGCATCATTCATTGGGTCAATAGTCAGTATACTGTCCTGCCAACCTTGAGTTTGTCAGTCCCCCAGCAGCGTGAGTTGGAAAGAGCTTCCAACTTGATGTTTGATCCAAGAATTTGGGACCTGCCAGCTTCTATAAGTGTGTGAGCAATTTTCCTAAGATAAATTTCTCTCTCTACATATATTTGTGTGTATATATACATATATATATATATGTATATATAAGCTTTGCTGGTTGTGCTTCTCTACAGAACCAAGCCTAACACAGATCCATACAGTCAAATGCCTTTACATAGTTATTATAACACAAGTAAACATTTTTCTGATATATTTAACTTTCAGCCAAGATCCATCGGATATCAGCAATGATATCATTTGTTCCACCTCCTCTTCTGAATCCAGCTTGCATTTCTGGACGTTCCCTGTCAATACAATGCTACAACCATTTTGAATGATCTTCAGCAAAATTTTACTTGCATGTGTTATTAATGATATTGTTTGATAACTTCCACGTTATATTGGATCACCTTTCTTTGGAATGGGTACGATTATGAACGTCTTCCAGTCAGTTGGCCAAGTGGCTATTTTCCAAATTACTTGGCATAGATAAGTAAGTGCCTCCAGCATGGCATCTGTTTGTTGAAACATCTCAATGGGTATCCTGTCAATTCCTGGAGCCTTGTTTTTCACTAATTCCTTCAGTGCAGCTTCAAATTTTTCTTTCAATACAATTGGTCTTTGATCATATGCTACCTCCTGACATAGTTGAATATTGACCAGTTCTTTTTGTACACTGACTTTGTGTATTCCTTCCATCTTTTGATGTTTCCTGCATCATTTTGCCCATAGAATGTTTCAATATTGCAACTTGAAGCTTGACTTTTTTTCCTCAATTCTTTCAGCTTGAGAAATGCTGAGTGTGTTCTTACCTTTTGGTTTTCTAACTCCAGGTGTTTGCACATTTCACTCTAATAATTTACTTTGTCTTCTTGAGCTGCTCTTTGAAATTTTTTGTTCAGCTCATTTACTTTGTCATTTCTTCCATTTGCTTTAGCTAGTCTCCATTCAAGAGCTAGTTTGAGAGTCTCTTCTGACATCCATTTGCGTCTTCATTTCCTATCTTTATAATGACTTATTATATTCTTAATGGATGATGTTCTTGATGTCATTCCACAACTCATCTGGTCTTTGGTCATTGGTGTTCAGTGCATCAAATCTATTCTTCACATGATTTTTAAATAGAGGTGGGATATAATCAAGGTCATATTTTGGTGGTGTCTCTTAGGTCTTGAATTTCTCAAAGATGCTTATCTTGAAAAAAAAAAAAACACATATAAATGGACCTGTGGAATTCAAATTCCTGTTGTCTAAGTGTCAACTGCATATATTAATCAAATTTGCCTTATTAATTATGCTATTTAGGTCTTCTAAATTGTGATATATTTTTCAGTCTACTTTTACCTTTTATGACTGAGCAAGCTAATTAATATTATGCCACTTATATGTTTCTATTTTTCTATTATTGCCTTCATTTTTTACTTTGTAAATGTTGGTTTCAAGCTATTTAGGGCAAAAACCTTCAGTTTATTCTAGGTTAAATTCAATTCCTAGATCTACTTCCTATGAAGAACTTGCCCTTGGATGAGTTACTTTAATTTAGCTGAGTTTCCATGGCCTCATCTGGAAAATGGGATCATCATTCACATATTATAGAATCCTGGTGAAGATTAGGAATAATGCTTGTGAGGTGCCCATGGCAGATGCCTAAATGGTTGTAGTGTTAATTGTTCTTGTCAACATTCTCATTATACTTTGTCAGCAAACATAAAAGTGCCCTTGGTGTTGTGTTTAACTTCTTGCTTGATAAGATTGGTCATTTGAACCATCTCAGAGGGAGAAAGATGTGGTAGTCTGCTCTTGTAAAGATTACAGCCTTGGAAACCTTATGGGACAATTCTACTCTGTCCTATAGTGTTCTCTATGAGTTGTAATCAACTTGATGGCAATGGGTTTTGTTTGCATTTTGAGCAAACATAATGGCTAGCTTTAAGAATAAATGTGTGATTGAAAGCACAATTCTCTAACAATTTCTCTACTTCTAGGATTTTTTATGTAAAAAGCACCATTAAATACTACCACTACCAATACTGTTAATATTACTCATGCTATTTTAATTGCTCTTGCTCCACCTACCATTAATATTTTAACTCTTCAACGTATGTCTTTATTGCTACCATGTCTGCTGCCATTATTGCTAGTACTTTAGGAATCTACTTTGCTGCTACTTCTATAATTAATATGTCTTCTAATATCACTGCTTCTCTTTCTGTTAATACTATATTGATATCACTACTGCTACCACTGATAGTGAATTACAATTATTTATGAGCACTTTAGTATAAAAAGAACATGGGACTTGAAACCAGATTCCTAGTTTTGCTATATGTCCGAGAGTAATTCAAATTTCCTTCCTAAGCACCAGTTTCTGCATATGACAGTTGAGGATATAACTACTTCCAATCATCCTTCAGAGTTTCCATGAGGTTCAAATGAGATGATGTTTGTGAAAGTTCTATAAAGACTCTAAGACACTAAAAACAAAACAAAACAAAAACCTCTAAAAAATAATAAACCCCACCCCACTGCCATCAAGTTTATTTTGACTCATAGTGACCTTACAGGACATAGTACAAGAACCCCATAGGGTTTCCAAGGCTGTAAATCTTTATGGTAATAGACTGCCATGTCTTTCTTTCACAGTGCAGCTGGTGGCTTTGAACCATTGACTTTTTTGTTAACCTTCTATCACTTTAACCACTGCACCACCAGAGCTCCTTATTACACATTAGAAGGTACTTACTATATTTTCAGGTTCACTAGATCATTTAGATTCCGGACTTCAGAGATTATAAAATCCTGATTTCTTTCTCTATTTGTCCCAGAATAGGACTCTGTGTGTGTCTGTGTCTGCCTCTCTCTCTTTCTCTGTCTTTCTCTGAAGTGACAAGTGGGTGAAGCAGCCTAGAGGAATTTTGTGTGTGTGTGAGAGAAGTAGAGACTGATGGAGGAGATTACAGGAATTGAGGGATCTGAGTACTTTAGTTTCCACCTCTTGTCCTGGATCAGATGCCATTCTTGCAGAAAGAGGGTAATTCAGGACTGGGGATTCTGGAAAGTCATCAATTCTCTTCTATTCTTGGACAGAGAAATTAGGTAAATGGAAACCAAAATGTTAAAGTCATGCTGCCCTTTCCAATATTAGATATCAAATTTCAAATACTACATCCATGCTAACAAATAGGTATCCATAGATACAATAGTCTATTTTATGCCCCAAGGTTTATTATTTCCTAAAAGGTGCCTTTACCTAGTTATCTAGGAGAGTTTTACTATAAATGACAATAAGATGTTCCTAGCAAGAAGGAAATACATCTGGTTTTCATTAGGGCTGGGAGCTCTGAAGTTACTGATAGGCCTATTATTTCCCAGGGAAATATGCATTGGAAGTGTCTTCTGAACTTCCTAAACTTCAGGACAGAAGTGGTTCTACATTCGTGTCTGTCTGTAATCAATCAAAAGAGCCCATGTAGAGCATGGTGCTTGACTGCTAACCTAAAAGATAATTCAAGCCCACCAGGTGATCTACAGAAGAAAAATGTGTCAGTCTGCTTCCTCAAAGACTTACCTCCTTGAAAACAAACAGGGCTTACTATGAGGCAGAATCACTAAATAGCAGTGAATTTGGTTTTAGTTAGAAATGTTATCACTTTCTCTTAGATTCTCCAACATGAGAAACAAAGCTCCTAACTGATTTTTCAAACTCACTACCATCGAGTGGGATCTGACTTATAGTGACCCCTCCTTGGGTTTCCAAGACATTATCACTATGGAAGTAGATTGCCCAATCTTCCTTACAAGGAGTGGCTGGTGGGTTTGAACCACCAGCCTTCTGGTTAACAGTTAAATTCCTTAGGTACTATGCCACCAGAGTGAGTATTGGAAGATGATATTTATGGTGCTGATGAGAATCAATGAGAACATTAGAATTTTTGAGGAGTAATTAGTGGGATAACTTTGATTTATGTGCAAACATAGGTATGCACATACACAATCACACACCTAGACCCTCAGAAAGATATATATATATATATATATATATATATATATATATATATAATATAATTTGCATAGCAGAAGTTGGCTCAGATATGAGGCATGCTACAACAGCTTGTGCTTTCTCACAGGTAGGCAGGGTCTTACCTGTATTGATGGACCTGGAGCTAGAGTTCAATAGGTGAAATACTTGTTCACTTGTTATAGTAAGTCTAATCAAGAAAAATAGTCTTAGGCAGCATATTTCAGAGAAGCCAGCTTATATGGGCAGGTGGATTGTCCTAAGTTGTCAGGAGCTGGGAAGATTGGGATCTGGTTGTCTGGGAATCAAGACGACCTGAACAAGGTTGAAAGTATGATGTGGCAGGTGGGTGAACAAGCCTAAAGAAATTCCCAGAGCTCACGTGTGGTAAACCATATTTTTGTCAGGAGATCAAGCATTTTGCCTGGGTTGGGAAGTGGTTGTTAGAGTGTTACCTGATGACTAGTATGATCAGAGACCAAGAGGTCTCCTAGAGCCAGAGTAGAGTAAGGAGCTGAGATTTGCTGGAGGGGCTTTTTTCCCATGTATATCTGGGTGTCTTAGTCTGGGTTCTCTAGAGAAGCAAAACTAGTATATAGAATATATATATATATATATATATAGAGAGAGAGAGAGAGAGAGAGAGGGAAGGAGAGAGAGAGATTTATCTCAAGGAAATGGCTCACACACTTGTAGTGGCTGGCAATTCCCATGATGTCCATGGATCAGACATCAAGCTGAAGTCTTTTCCAGATTCATGTAGGTGTAGGGGCTGATGAACCCAAGATGAGCGGGCAATATGACAGGCTACTGGCTTCAGAGGCTGATGAATCCGAGATCATCAGGTAAGATGACAGACTGTTGGCTCATAGGCTACAAGGTGACAGTACAAAAATTGACAGGTAGTATGGCAGGCTACCAGTTCAAGTCCAAAAACTGGAGGTCAGATGAGATGAGCGAGATGCCAGATCCATATCCAGAGAAAAGCCAGTGAGTTTTGCCAGGACACCTATATGTATATTGGAAGTAAGCCACACCCCTGAGGAAAATCCCTTTCAACTGATTGGTTGCTCATAGCAGATCTCATCATGGAGATGATTACATTATTTCAGATCTCATCATACAGGAGACTACATCATAATTGCTAAACCATTGAGAATCATGGCCAGCCAAGTTGACATACAACCTTAACTATCACACTGGGGAAGTAAAGGCTGGTGTACTTTGTTGTGTAGAGGGCAACTGGACTGTCCAAAGCAATGTGTGCAAAGGAAATGCCAGGCTCAGATGTGGCTCAGACAATGTAAGTCCTTTTTGTCACGAGGCAGAATGGGTTCAGAGCAAAGGGCACTCCAGACTAGGGGAATTAGTCCATAGGTAACTGATCAAGAAAGTGAGTACTGGCAAGTAGAAGCCCACAATAAAATGAGAGACTCTATGTCATTCAATACTCCATACTTAGAGCTTACCTGCTTTTAAAAACTGTATTTTTGCAACGTAACAATCTAAATCTTAAATTTGATCAACAAAACTAACCAGTTAAGATTTTACCAATGAAGAAATTGAGTCTCAAGATAAATAATGTGTCTAGGTTCATCCAGCTCATAAGAATATGAACTTAAATTTGACTGGTTTCAGACTGGTGGTCTTCTATTCAATTATCACTTGGCCTAAATGTTTAAATGTATCCAGTCTTTCAAGGTAAGCAAGTGGTTAGTTTCTTTTTGAAGGTCATTTATTGGCCATTGAGTTTATTCAAGTGTTACCTGCAGGCAGTCTCTGGTACCATATGTGTGTGAACACACACCCACAGAAGCAGATGTGTGTTGTGAGTGTGTGGTGTTTACTTGTGTGCACACTTGATTAGACTTACACCAACTAGATACCATTCCCAGT
The DNA here is from genome assembly GCF_000298275.1 of Orycteropus afer afer. Taxonomy (NCBI): domain Eukaryota; kingdom Metazoa; phylum Chordata; class Mammalia; order Tubulidentata; family Orycteropodidae; genus Orycteropus; species Orycteropus afer. The sequence continues at coordinate 12,553,903 of NW_006921612.1, read as the reverse complement.
ACACTTATTCAAACATCCAGTTTGGTGATTTTATAATGCATGTGACTGAGTAGGGTCAGGTTCTGTTGTATGATGGTGCATAATTCTTTTTCATTAAGCCCTGGAAACATCTGTTTTCCTTCAGCTTGTTTAAAGGTTTTACTTTATTAGATATTGGTTAATTATCACAAAGTCATTTGCCATTAAAAACAGGTGCTACTCTCTGCACTTAAAGCTGGTGTCTGGTGCTAATGGGAAAATAACTGTGTCTGTACATAAAGTGTAGGTGTCCCTGAAAGAAGCCCAGAAGCACTAAGGCAGCAGAGCATCCATCTGAGACCCCTTGGCTTGCCCTGTTTTAATACTAGTCCTGTCAGCTCAAGATCATTGTTATAATGTCCTTGGGTGGGGGTTGACAGGGGGTATGATGATTGCTGCCAGCCTTGTGGAATTTCCCATTTGGGCATATGAAAGCTTGTGAGCACTGAAATTAGTCTGGTGTAAGTACGAAGTTGCTCTGCTGTTCCTTTTGTTGTTGTTATTATGTGCCATAGAGTAGGACCCAACTCATAGCGACCCCTCCTTGGGTTTCCGAGGCAGTATCACTACGGAAGTAGATTGCCCCATCTTCCTGAATTACCTGCTTTTCCTTGAATGCTGACAAAAATGGTAAACTTTGATAGCTGTGCACATGATTCTCCATAAGGAGTAAACCCTGACTTTGTTTGAACCAGGCATTGGAAGGTGCCTGATAACTAAATTGCAGCTGCTACTACCACCACCAAAATCTATCAGGCTGTAGAATGTAATTAAAAAAAAAAAAAAAAAAAAAAAAACAAGCTACATGATTTCTGTAATGTTGTTTTACCAATACTACAGCTGTTGGCTGTGACAGCAGCTTACTGGCTACTCCATGTTGTGGTTAATGTCAAAGGGTTTACAGGAAATCTGAGACAACAATATAAGAAGTCAAGATTCCTTGCTCTTGCTTCATTTAAATTCTGCAAATGTTTAATGAGTTTCTACTCTGTGCAAAGTATACTGAGGGATATGGCTAGCATATAATCTGTACTTTGGACAAGTACATTTTGTACTTTGGACAAGGACAAAAACATTTTAGAGCACCTAATCAAAAATTTGGAGTCTGAGTGATATAAATGGTCAAAATGCTCAGCTGCTAACCAAAAGGTTGGAGGTTTGAATCCACTCAGAGTTCCCATGGAAGAAAGGGCTGGCAATCTAATACTGAAAACATCAGTCATTGAAAACCCTATAAGCACAGTTCTCACAAGAGTGTCACCATGTATCAAAATCTACTTGATGGCAGCTGGTAAATCACAAATTCAATTCTTATCTGCATGATTCCAATGACCATGTTCTTTTTTGTGCAGTACCTATCATGAGCAGAAAGTTCAATTTGTTCCTCTCAATGTATCCAGAGTTAAATAGATGGAACATGGCAGCCTATCATTAGAATAAGAACTATTCAGCCCTCTCATTTAGTTATGCTTAATTGACATAGTGCCTAATGCATTTGACTGCTAACCAGATGGCTGGCGGTTCAAACCCACCAGCCTTAGGAGGAAGGTTGGGCAATCCACTTCCATAGTGATACTGCCTTGGAAACCCAAGGATGGGTCACTCTGAGTCAGATTCAACTTGACAGCAGTGAGTTTTTTAAATTTATTTTTTTTAACATTGACTGTATATTAGAATCTCAATGCTAATCTCTATCCCAGAGAATTAAACCAGAATCTCTGGGGCTGAGGTATGGGCAGCAGTATTTTCTTTTCAGTTCCTGAAGACAGCAATGTACAGCCACAATTGAGGACCAGTGCTCCAGTTCTTGGAGAAAACAACAGGTGTGTCATATTACAGAAACCAATTTTATTCCATTCTGAAGCAGCCAAGTTATTTATTTTTCAATAGCTTGGTTTGGCTATACAGTGTTATTTTTGGATCTTCAACACTGAGCTATAAAAAAATCTCCTTGAACTTGAGGGATACAAAGCACTCAACAATGTGTGATTTCATATATTTATTCATTTACCATATTCAATGACTATTGTCAAGGGATTACTTTATGGTAGGTACTGTGATGAATACAGCGGTATAGAATGAGAACACAACTGACCTCTAATTAAGGAAATCAGAATCTAGTAAAGGAGAGAAACAAGTAAACATATGACTCCAATTCAGTATAAATGATGGAAAATGCATCCTATATAGCAAGCTTAAATGGAAACCACTGTGTTTCTTTCACTCTTGTCAAATGTAAAAGAACTTTGGCCTCATATGCTGATATCTTCTTCTGGTGGTGCAGTGCTTAAAACATTTGGCAGCTAAACAAAAGGTCACCAGTTTGAACTCACCAGCTGCTCTGTGGGAGAAAAATAAGGCAATCTGCTTCTGTAAAGGTTTACAGCCTTGGAAACCCAATGGGACAGTTAGTTCTACTCTGTCCTATACAGTTGCTGACTCAGAATTGACTTGATGGCAGTGGATTTTGTTTGCTGGAACTTTCAGGATGTCATTCAAATATTCATATAATGACTCTTGCTCTTTCTACCAGAATGTTAGATAATTGGCTATGGACAATAACTCTGAGACATGCTCAGGCCCCCGTTGTCTGTAAATTCATGTACCTGACCTAATTCTATACACTTGTGCATTCATAGAAACGTCCTTTGTGGTACGTATTTTATAAATTAATTTTACTGACCAGAAAATAGTGGTTTATTATTTTCCTCATCTTGGCTAGTAGTCTTTTTCATATTCCTGCTTTGGGTGAGAAATGTTCTTTTCTATCTTTGACATCATAGAACTCCACTAGTCATATTCCATTCCATCCTCTACCTTGTTTTGATCAGAAGGAAGGATTCATACAAGACAAATTCAAATTCTACTCCCTTAGAGAGTGTTAGTAGAATCTTCCAGAGAAGTGGGATGAAAGAGAACTACCTAAAGGCTCTACTCCAGGTGTGTGTGTGTGGGGTCTTTCATCTAGTTAGATTGCAATTCTCAGCAACTGGCATATAGACAGCCATTGAATATTTTCTCCACTGAAATATACCAATAAACTTGCTTTTCCTTAACACTCCTTTTTTTTTTTTTTTTTACAGAATGCATATAATCATTTTTAAGTCTTAAAGTTCTGTAAAGCTTATTTTCATTTCAGGAATTAAAATGTTTATTTATCATAGTCAGTTCATCTCTGTTCCTTTGACATCCCATGCAATGAATAGTTAAACTAATTAGGTCATTTAAAACAAAATTCTGGCTTATAGGTCCATAGCAAGGTACTTGGGTACTCATGCTATATATTTGACACATTAATATTTTGGGGGTATGTTATCTTAAAGAGGGAGCTCTAGTAGCATAGTGCCTGAAGCATTTGACTGCTAACCAGAAGGCTGGTGGTTCAAGCTCACCAGCCACTCCTCAGAAGGAAGATTGGGCAATCTACTTCCGTAGTATACGGCCTCGGAAGGGGTCCCCAAGGAGGGGTCACTATGAGTTGGATCTGACTTGACGGCACTGAGTTTGGTTTTGGTTTTATCATATAGAGTATAATTTACATAAAGAATAAATGATTAGCAGAGTGAGTTCTATTTATCATGTGAGCTTGAATAAGCTATTTGGACTCTCAAGGCCTTAGTTCACCATGTAAAATGAAAGGATTGTAGTTCAATCCAAGATCTAATTTGAGTTTAGTTCTTGAATATGATGTGAGACCACAAAAGAAAAACCCATGTGAGTCTCAGAGAATTAAAAAGATAATAATAAAAAATATCTAAACCCACTGCCATTAAGTCCATTCCAATTCATAGCAAATCCATTGGGTTTCCAAGGTGGTAAATCTTTATGGAAGTAAATTGTCTTATATTCCTCCTGTGGAGCAG
>NW_006921612.1:12543679-12549922 GCF_000298275.1 Orycteropus afer afer | reverse complement strand
ATAAATCACCCTCTGATCACTCCTTTTGCTCTGTCCCAAAAATTTTAGTACATATGTTGTTTTCCTTCTTGTCTGATTTAAGGAAATTTTTAATTTAATTTTTATTTCTTCTATTACGTGGTTGTTTTTATGGAGTATGTTATTCAGTTTCCACGTTTCCTTTTTTTTTTTTTTAACCAGAATGCATATAATCATTTTTAAGTCTTAAAGTTCTGTAAAGCTTATTTTCATTTCAGGAATTAAAATGTTTATTTATCATAGTCAGTTCATCTCTGTTCCTTTGACATCCCATGCAATGAATAGTTAAACTAATTAGGTCATTTAAAACAAAATTCTGGCTTATAGGTCCATAGCAAGGTACTTGGGTACTCATGCTATATATTTGACACATTAATATTTTGGGGGTATGTTATCTTAAAGAGGGAGCTCTAGTAGCATAGTGCCTGAAGCATTTGACTGCTAACCAGAAGGCTGGTGGTTCAAGCTCACCAGCCACTCCTCAGAAGGAAGATTGGGCAATCTACTTCCGTAGTATACGGCCTCGGAAGGGGTCCCCAAGGAGGGGTCACTATGAGTTGGATCTGACTTGACGGCACTGAGTTTGGTTTTGGTTTTATCATATAGAGTATAATTTACATAAAGAATAAATGATTAGCAGAGTGAGTTCTATTTATCATGTGAGCTTGAATAAGCTATTTGGACTCTCAAGGCCTTAGTTCACCATGTAAAATGAAAGGATTGTAGTTCAATCCAAGATCTAATTTGAGTTTAGTTCTTGAATATGATGTGAGACCACAAAAGAAAAACCCATGTGAGTCTCAGAGAATTAAAAAGATAATAATAAAAAATATCTAAACCCACTGCCATTAAGTCCATTCCAATTCATAGCAAATCCATTGGGTTTCCAAGGTGGTAAATCTTTATGGAAGTAAATTGTCTTATATTCCTCCTGTGGAGCAGCTGGTGGGTTTGAACCACTAACCTTCTGGTTAGCAGTTACATGCCTGGGGCACTGCACCACCAGAGCTCCTTCAGAGAATAAGATTATGTAAATACAAAAATTATATTGTTTGTCCAGAGGACTTGTAAGGAAATTCTAGAATATCATAAATGTATCTCAAATGTAGCCCTTCCCTCTTAATAGTGAGTATGTCTTCAGCCTGTCAGCTTGAACAAGCTCCTTAATTCTTCTTTACCTCATTATTTCTCAAGTACCAATTGGAGATTAAATATAGAAATTTGTGTAGAGTCAGTTCATAGTAGGTACACAATAAATGTTAAATACTGTTTTCCAACTCTTCTTTTTCACAGGCCAGAGTGATGTAAAATTGCAAGAACTAGAAATTTATAATGATATTTGCACATGACACTGTCTTTGTGTCACAGATACTTGCACTAGGTCAGTAGCTAAGGAATCAAGCTAGATGTGTGTTGGCTTTAAGAAAAAAAGAAAAATAGAAGAGCAGTTGGGCTTTTTCTGTTTTGCTTTTTGGCTGGCTGCTTCTTGCTTCATAAATCTGGGGAAGGGAGGTGGGGGAGTCAGTGAGCTGCTTCCCCATGTCCCAAGCCTGTGTGAGGGGGGAGTTAGCAGCGGCACCTCTCTGGACCAGCTGCTGCGTCCATCTGCAGCTGGGGCTGTTCCGTGATCTATGGCCAAAGCGCTGTGCCGGGAGGCCTTTATAGCTGCTTCATGGCAGCTGGTGTGAATGGGAGTGGAAAAATAAACTCTTCTCTTCCCCAACATCAGGAAAAATGCTCCCAAAGACAAACAAACATACACACACCCTTCAACTCTTCCATTCTGGGTTGCAAAATCTCAGATTTGTGATATGAGAGCCCCTTTGGCTTGGATTTTCACTTTTGAATAGCTGTCTTATCATTTGGGAGTGTGTAGAATCCCCAATGATATATCAAGTTTAAATTTGACACTCCAGTTTTCAAAGGGAGAAAAGAGTTGCAGGAGACAGGGTTAGTCCTGAATTAAGAAGAAAACACTTCATTTCTTTTTACTGTGAATTTTAATTCCAGAAACATTCTTTGAAATGGCAGATTGTAAACAACTATTAAGTCAGCCATTAGTAGCTGATTGTTTTGTTTGACCAGATTGGTAACTCAGGTGACTAGAAATGGATGATTACTCTGTGTTTCTTGAGCTCAACTTTTGTGTCCAGGCCTAGAATATAGCAGTCCCCACTGAACTCATGTGGAAAGGTCTCTTTGTTAAAATTGACTATACTCATCTATGAAATTCCAATACCTCAGTTAAACAGGCTTTCTGATAGGAGCTGTACTAAGAGTCCAACAGGCAATTATTCATTCATTCTTTCTCTCAGTAAATCTTTCTAATATTGTTGTTATTGTTGTTAGGTGCTGTCAAGTCATCTCCAACTCATAGCGACCCTATGTACAACACAACAAAACACTACCTGGTCCTGTGCCAGCCTTAGAATCCTTGCTATACCTGAGCTCATCATTGCAGCCACTGTGTCAGTCCATCTCATTGAGGATCTTCCCTTTTTTCACTAACCCTCCACTTTAGCAAGCATGAAATCCTTTTCCAGGGAATGGTCCCTTCTGACAATATGATCAAAGTAGGTGAGATGAAGTCTGGCCATTCTTGCTTCCAAAGAGTATTCAGGCCACATTTCTTCCAGGATAGGTTTGTTAGTTCTTCTGGCAGTCCTTTGTACTTTCATTCTTTGTATTCTTTGCCAACACCACAATTCAAAAACATCAGTTCTTCCTTGGTCTTCCTTATTCACTGTCCAGATTTCACATGCATATGAGACTACTTAAAAAAATATGGCCTGGGTAAGGTGCACCCTGGTCTCCAAAGACACATCTTTGCAATTTAGCACTTTAGACAGGTCTTTAACAGCAGTTTTACCAGTGCAATACATCATCTGATTTCTTGACTGTTGCTTTCGTTGGTATTGCCTTAAGTGGTGGGAAAGTAGGAGTATGTTTGAAATTGCCCGTCCATTATGGCCCAGATTAAAGATCATTATCTCCATGAAGCCTTTTCTGATACATTAGCCAAATATGACTTTTCTTTTCTCTGAGTTCCAGTATTTTAGTTTCTAAAACTTTCTTTTGCTAGTTCTTAACGGTGTCTCATTTCCATCGTCAGACTTCTTAACAGTGTCTGATTGATCTTATATTTTTACTCTATGTATACCTGGCAAGATAGATATACAGAAAATGTTTTTTTCTTTGCTTGAATACATAAATGGACAAGAAAAAGCCTCAATCAAGTTCATACATCTGGGCCAAGCACCTGGACACTTTTGGCCTCCATTCAGTTCCAGGGCTTTACAAAGCTCAGGACAAATCTGTATGAGTAGAAGGTGGGAACTGACTGTTGGTCCCAAATATCTGTGACAGTTAAGGTTGTGTGTCAACTTGTTTGGACCATGATTCTAAGTGTTTGAAGCCAACGAGATGCTTTATGAGCAGTCATTCAATTGAAAGGGAGTTTCCTCAGGGATGTGGCCTGCTGCCAATATATGGATGAACATTCTGGGAACATTCTCTGGCTTTCTGCTGCCTCTGGATCCTGCATGTAGCTCACAATCATCTTCATTCTTGTAACTGAACCAGTGGCCTGCTGTATTGCCTGCTGATTTTGAGATTGTTTCCTTATAGGCTGTGAGCCAACAATCCACCATTTTACCTGCTGATCTTGCATTCGTCATCTGCCAAAGCTAGCAGCCTGCTATAATGCCTGCTGATCTTCAGTTCATCATTCCCTGCAGCTGTGTAAGTCATAAGACATCTCCAGTTGGACTTTTGGCCCATAAATTTGGGATTTGCCAGCATCTACAACTGTGTGAGCCATTTCCCTGAGATAAAATTTTTTTTCTCTCTCTGTTTCTCCACCACCACCACCACCATCAGTTTTGCTTCTCTAGAGAACCTACCATAAGACAACATCCTTAAGCATACTGTCCTTCCTGATAGAGTTAGTATTTGCAAAGGTTCTTTACTGTAATGCTAACAACCAAGGAAGATGAGAGCTAATACAAAGATAGCATGCTAATATAAATCCAGAGAATGAAGTCTATATGGGCTAAATGCAAGAAAATTGGAGGAAACCAGGATGGATAATATAAACATATTAGACTAGTTATGTTTCATGGACTTCCTTATTCTATGATCATTGATACGTAACCTAATTTTGTTAAACTTTGATTTCTTCATCTTTAATTGGGATTATTAAACTACATTCAAAAAGTGTTCACAGGAATTTGTTGTTGTTGTATGCTGTCGAGTTAGACCCGACTCATAGCGAACCCTCCTTGGGTTTCCATGGCAGTATCACTACAGAAGTAGATTGCCACATCTTCCTTCTGAGGAGTGGCTGGTGGGTTTGAACTGCCAGCCTTCTGGTTAGCAGTCAAGTGCCTTAGGCACTATGCTATCAGAGCTCCTTCAGAGGAATTAGTAAGACCATAAATAGGAAAACACCTAGCAAAGTTACTGGCATGTAGATTAGATTAAGACATAATAAAGAAGTTCATAAAGAGGGAGCCGATGAATTGCTTTCTCCCTTCCCTTTCTTCCTTTCTCCCTTACTCCTTCCCTCCCCGCCTGCCTTCCTTCTTTATTTCTTTCTTTTTCAAAATTGGTAATATATTACCAAGTGTGAATGAGTTTAACAAAAAAGGAAAGAAAAGAACTTCAGAATTAGTTCACTCCAGTTCAACCCCCTGCTGAGAATTTGAGAATCTGCATTTTCACCCTTGTTGTTAGGTGCCATCTAGTAGGCGCCAACTCACGGCAACCCTATGTACAAAAGAACGAAACACTACGCGGTCATTCTCCATCCTCACAATCCTTGCTATGCTTGAGCCAATTTTTGCAGCCACTGTGTCAACTCATATTGTTGAGGGTCTTCCCCTTTTTTTTGCTGACATGATAGACAACTCTAGGGCTGGTCCATTCTGACAACATGACCAAAGTACACGGGACAAAGTCTGGTCATTCTTGATTCCAAATAGCATCCCGGCTGCATTTCTTCTAGGACAGATTCTTTTTTCCTTCTGGCAGTCCATGGTATTTTCAGTATTCTTCACCAGCATCACAATTCAAAGGCATCAACCGTTATTCTGTCTTCCCTATTCATTGTCTAGCTTTTACATGCATATGAGGGGATTGAAAATACCATAGCTTGAGTAAGGTGCACCTTAGTCTTTAAAGTGAAATCTTTGCCTCTTAAAACTTTAAAGAAATCTTTTGCAGCACATTTACCCACTACAACACGATATCTGATTTCCTGACTGCTGCTTCCATGGGTGTTGACTGTGGATAAAAGCAAAATGAAATCTCTCACTACTTCAATCTTTTCTCCATTTATCATGACTTATTGCTTATTGGTCCAATTGTGGCTATTTTTGTTTTCTTTATGTTGAGGTGCAATCCATATAGTAGGCTGTAATCTTTAATCTTCATCGGTAAATTCTTCAAGTCATCCTCACTTTCAGCAAGCAAAGTTGTGTCATCTGCATATCACAGGTTGTTCATGAGTCTTTGTCCACTCCTGATGCCACATTCTGCTTCACTTCATATAGTCCAGCTTCTTGGATTATTTGCTCAACATACACATTCAATAAGTATGATAAAAGGATACAACCCTGACATACACCCTTCCTGATTTTAAACCACGTAGTATTCCTTTGTTCTGCTTGAATGACAATTTCTTTGTCTATGTACAGGTATATCATGAGAACAATTAAGTGTTCTGGAATTCCCATACTTCACAATGTTATCCATAATTTCTTACTATCCACACAATCAAATGCATTTGCTTTGTCAATAAAACACAAGTAGACCTCTTTCTGATGTTCTTTGCTTTCAGCCAAGATCCATCTGATAGCAGCAATGATTTTCATCCTAGATATAAGGAATCAAAATCAGTATTTTAACAAGATCTCCTGGTGATTCATATAGATCCGTAGTGATTCATATGTATTCATGGAGATCTTGTTAAAATGTAGATTCTAATCAATATATTTATGGTGGACATGCAAATTTTCAGCAGGGGGTTGAACTGTAATGAATTAAAAAAAACTTAAGATCTATTAAAAGACTTTAAAAAAATTACAGAGCTTTGTCATAATTTTCCCTATACACCAGAGTTAATTATTTTAAACTCTTTTACTTATTTCTTCTGGTATAACATTTCAGATTTCTAAATAATATGGTTAATATATATATATATATATATATATATATATATATATA
>NW_006921612.1:12491933-12543579 GCF_000298275.1 Orycteropus afer afer | reverse complement strand
GGGCAATCTACTTCCGTAGTGATACTGCCTCGGAAACCCAAGGAGGAGTCGCTATGAGTCATGTCCGACTCCATGGCACATAACAACAACAACAACAACAAATATATAGATATGCTTAATTTAAGATATTTCTGTTGGAATCAGCTATGGAAAACGTGTTTAGAGCTCTTACCATGCATCTCTAAGGCCCTTCTGTTCTCCTACACTAATATGGATTAGTTTCTTATTAAACCTGTCACACAATTATCTTCTTGGAATCTTCCTTGCCCATTATCTTAGAAATACAGTTTATATCTCACTTATATGGTGGTCCTTCTTTCTAAATTTCATGCCTTTATTATTTGTTGGGGGTTACTCCTTCACTTGCAGTATATCCTCCACTATCTTTTTGAGAAATTGTGATGGGTAAATCTAGTGTGAGAGACATTGCATGTCTAACATTTTTATTTGTGGGTCATATTTGATTTTGTTCAGATATAAAATTCTAGATTAGCAATTATTTTATTCTTGGAATTGAGGTTATTGCTGCATTGTGTTATAGTTGTCATTACTGTGTTTAATAAATTTGATGGTTCTCAGAGGTTGTTTCTTTTCTCTGAAAGTTTTTAGTCTCTTATCTTTATGCTTGTTCTGATATTTTGCCATGATAATTATTGCTGTGGCTTTTTGTTTTTTTATTTGAGTAAGTTAATGTATTATTCCTGTACTTGCTATAACAAATGACCACAAACTGAGTGGCTTATAAGAATAGGAATTTGTCCTATCACCCTTCTGAAGGCCAGAAGGACTGAAATCAAGGTGTCAGTAGGGATATGCTCCCGTTAAGATATTCTAGGTGAGAATCTGTTCTTTGTTTCTTCTAGCTTTTGGTGTCTGCTGGAATTTCTTGGTATCACTAAAACCTCTGCTACCATAGTCACATTGGCTTGTCTTCTTCTGTAGCACCAAATCTCTCTCTGCTTCCTTTTTATAAGGATACATATGAAGGTTGGGCAATCTACTTCTGTAGTGATACTGCCTCGGCAACTCAAGGAGGGGTCGCTATGAGTCGGTGAGTCAGGGCCAACTCGACGGCACCCAACAACAACAACAACATGTGATCGCATTAAGAATATACATGGTTAATCCAGAATAATCTTCTTATCTTTAAATTAATCACATCTGCCAAGCCCTTATTTATTTATTATTTACCATATCAGGTAACATTCAGGGATTTCAGAGATTAGGACATAGGTATCTTTCTTGTGAGGAGGAGCATTATTCAGTCTACCACAGTCACTCAACTGGAAACTATTTTATTTATTTATTTAATAATTTCTTTCCATTAATTTTTTTCTGTTTGCTGTTTGTGGAACTCCTGTTGTTGTGACATTTGATTTCCCAGTTAATCCTCTTATTTTCTTACCTTTGCTTTTGTCCATCTCCTATAATTTTTTTTTGGATATTTCTCAAACTTTGCTTCCAATTGTGTTCTTAATTATACCTATCATACAAATTTTAATGTCTAATAGCTCTATTCTCTAATTATTCATTTTTAACATTTTGCTCTTCCTTCATGGATGAAATATCTCTTTGAAGATACTATATAAATATATACATATATGTGTGTATATATATATATATATATATCACACACACATATATATATACATACATACATAAACGAACAAACAAAAACTCACTGCTGTTGCATCAATTGGACTCATAGCAACCCCTCTGGCTTTCCAAGGTAGTATCTCTATAGAAGTAGATTGCCCAGTCCTCCTTCTGATGAGTGGCTGGTGGGTTTGAACTGCCAGCCTTCTGGTAAGCAGTTAAATGCCTTAGGCACTACCTCACCAGAGCTCCTATATGTATGTATGTGTGTGTGTGTGTGTGTATATATATATAATATATGTAGGTGTGTAATATATATATATATAATATATGTGTGTGTGTGTATGTATATATATATGTGTATATATATATCTGATTTTCTTCTGTATATTCCATATGTTGATTTCCTCCAGGCTATCTTTATGTTTTCCTTTGTTTTATCTTATTGCTTCTATTGTTTGATTTGTTTTTCTTGTTGGAGAATTTCCTAAAATGTCTAGTAACTTTTAATTTTTAAATTTATATTTATGAGGTAAGTGCTAAAAAGGTCATTGGAAGGCCAATGTTTGTGCATAGCCTATTAATTGTCAAGCTTAACTTGGAGTAATAATGCTTGGGATGGATATGATTTTGTGCTTGCACTCATGCCTTTTTCTTGAATTAGCTCTTTATCAAGAGATGAATTTTCCCATCTCCTCCCTGTGGTATTCTGGGAACCAAGGGAAGAATGAGGCTGTGAGGTCTTCTTCTTTGTTATGTTCACTTAATTAATTAATTCCTTCTGTATTTAGCTTCACACCTTAATTTCACTTACCTTGGTGCTTGCTGTCTTTGAATTTAGAGACTCTCTGGTTCAATTTTTCCATCAAATATACTTCCCACTTAGATGGAAGAGATATGGTTGCTTCACTGTTGAGAGAGGAGGAGGGGATCTAGATGTATAGTTGCACTTTCTGTATGAACTTCTATTCAGTTCTGAGTCTCTCTTCTTCTTCCTGCTTTTAGTATAATGGAGCCTCCAAGTTCAGAGATTTTCTGTGGTTCTGTGGCCTTGATCAACAATTGACTTTTAAATTTAATTATATATGTGGATGTATATTTGGGTCAAAAATAGACACTAAGCACATACCTTGTGCTAGTATCATGTTGGGCACAATCTAGGAAATGTGAATGATTTGGGATGTGGATCATCATGGAAAGAGGTATAAAGGGGATTACCAGGAATTGAGTTGAGGCAGATCAGAACAGAACCAATCAGAAAGTCTTTACATGCTGTACCTTGGAGGTTGACTTTATCCTGTGGGTAATGGGCACTTATGAAGCATTTAAAACAGAAAATTCAAAGTGTCTAGCTAAAAGTTTAGGGAAGGCATGTTCACCAAATGTCTCAATTCCTTTTTCTCATTGTGTTTCCTCTTTGTATCCCTCCTCTTCTTCCCCTTTTCTCCTTTCACAATCTTCATGATAATAGGTTTTTATTTATAAATCTCCCAACTGGATTTCCTTTCATAGTATTTTATAAAATGACTCCTTTTAAAATCAAGTAATCCTTTAATTAATTTTGCTATTCTTGGCTAGAACATTTTTTTTTTTATTCCCCCAGCAACAATCTCAGAGTTTAATTTATTTGAGTTAGATTTTTTTTTCATTATTATTAAAATGAACAGTTCACACCAACCCAAAGAAGTCAGTGTTTAGATAGCTGAAAATAGAGAAACTTGGAGCATGTTATGATAACTGAACAGGAGGATAGCTTCAAGATTTGTGACTAAAGGTTGTCCAAGATTCTCGTATTTTAAAGATTTGCAGGCAAACTCAAAACCTGTTTAAAATAAGGAACTCCTGTCTCAAATGCTGATTGCACTCATCCTATGTATAGATAGTGCTTATTTTATAAATGTCATCCAAAGGAAGAACTACCCACCTGGTCCTTATTTTTACCAGCTGTGAAAAGAAAAAGTTGTGAAGTGAGAGCTTCTAAAGAATTCTCATCTCTGGTCCCATGTGAGAAAAGAAAAGAGGGAAAGGAAGTCAAATTTATTGAACATATATTATGTGCAAGGCACTGTGCTGGGCACTTGCACATGCAGTTATCCTGTTTCATAGGGTATAGGAAAAATGGCAAGGGATGAGTAGTTCTGGTCCCATATTCAGATGGAGAAACAGAGGCTCAGATGTTTGACAGGTCTGGATTAAAAAACTCCAGTGAAAAAGAAGAGTCCAAACCCAGCTCTATCTTGCCACCCACAGCTTCAGTTTTAGGCTCCAAGAGAGTCAAAATATCACACGGTTTCTTCTAGTCATACATTGTGGAGAGAAAAAGAACTCCAAAATGCTACTGTATATTCAAAGGGAAAACAGGTCTCTTTAGTGTTTCCTCGTCAGTAGTGACAGTCTGTCTTCCCCTCGCTTGGTGCAGAGGGTCATTTTAAATCCTCTGAAGTGCCAAGAGCTCCATCTGCTCCTCCATCTGAAATGAGAATATTTTGCTCTTTTTTTTTTCTTGAAGCTTGATTTGGTCTTTCAGTGTTTGTGTTGCAGCCTTCAGCCCAGATGCCAATAATGAGGAAAATGTATTAAGTGATAAGGGGAAAATCGGTGAAATTAAAATGAACGAGGGAGGAAAATGGGAAAAGGGAGGATAAAAAGAAAAAGAAGTCTTGCTGTAATATCCAGTCCAGGTGTGAAGCAGAATGAAAGCACGTTCCTAAGAGATTCCAATAGATACTGACTAATCCCACACGTCTGGGGTAGTACAGGTCAAGACGGCCCTGGAAGACGTGCCAGAAACACCTTAAAGACATTGTGGCTGAAGATCTAGCCTGCTCTATGGCTACAGCTGCTGTTTATTAGTGATGCTCATATTTTATGCATGCTAGCCTGAGAAGAGAATGCTGTGGTAACACACAATATGTTGGAATCTGCAGATGATTGGTTTCACATCTATGTGCAAAGCTACAACTTTCCATTATATGAATGTGAGGAGAATGTTTCAGAGAATCTTAGAATTATAGAACTTGGAGGAGGTACCCTGGGAGGTATGGGGAAAGCAGCAGAGGATGATGGAATGAGCAGTAGCCTAGGAACCACAAGAAGGCGGGGTTAGAACCACCTTTGGTATGTGCTGTTGGTCAAGTTCAAAATATCCCTGAACATATTTCTTTGGCTGTAAATGGAGGTAAGGGTATGCACCACAGAGACTTGTAAAGAACAAATGAAATGACATATTTAATATATTATGCTAGAGAATCATTTTATTAATGATCACCTACACAAAATCTCTCCTTTTACAGATGAAGAAAGAGAGACCTAGGGAAGTAAAATTATTATTTTCCTTTTAACAGTAACACAATAATTGTTTAGCTCTTTGCAACAGATCAAACATTTTCAACTGAGTCTTTACCTTGGATTCTTACCATAATCCACAGAAGCACCAAAGGTAGGCTTTGACCCTCATTTAAGGATGGGAACACAGACATGGAAACATGGAACTTGAACTTATTGCCAGGAGTGTAACAGGAACATATATATTTATGTGGTTAGCAAGCAGCCACATGAGAATCTCTAGGGTTGCTGAGCTGTCTTTTCAAGGCTGCATTGGGAAGAAGTAGGAATCCAAGTTAGAAACTTTCACCTTCTTTAATGTTAAAAGTTAGGCTTCCATGTAGGATTTCTTCTGTGTGCGAGGAGGTTCAATGATTTTTCTAAAGTTTGAAAACTCTTGAACTACATTCTCCTCAATTTGATGTATACAGAACTATTACTCAGAGAGTTAAGACATCTTCCTAAACACCAGCTAGGGAGCAGCTCATCCTCCACAACTCCTTTCTGCTAACTCCAACTCTCCTGCCACCAAACCAACACCCTTCCCTTTCCAGCATTATTGACATTTATTTGATGGATCCCCTGTGGTTGTCAAAATAAAAGTGAGCTTTATATTAATGTGTGAAAATAATAATTTCAACATTCTTTATGTTGGAGAGCAGCTCATTTTTAAATCTGTCTATTATTTTATAAGGTAAAAATTTAATAAACCATAAACACTTCAAATCCAATTTTAATTAAAAGTTATAGCCCATTAAAATAAGCAGTAATGGAATTATCCCCTAAGATAAAAGGCAAATGGAAAAATAGGTATTGGTGCCAACTATTTCCTACTATAATTTCTAGAGTGTTAAAGAAAACTGGGGATTGTGTCTTTTAATATGATGGCCATGTAACAGCCAGCACTTTTTCTCACAGTGCAGGGAAGACACAGAAGATTGGGAGCACTCCTTATCACCTGCTATGCTAAGGAGAATGTGAAACTGACCTCAGGCAGTTGTCTGCCTTTGGAAACTCCATTTGCAGAAGCCAGCCGAGTTCCTTTGTGGATAAGATCTGCCTCCAAGGACACCTGGCCTTTTCCTCACATGACAGAAACCTCATGCTCTGGGCTTCAGAGGTTCTCACTAATTATAGCTCCAAAGGCTCAGAATTCTCAGTGGGGAAAGACCACCTCTTATTCTACCTTTTCTGGCAAAGCAGATCCATGACCAAGCTGCTTTGTGCTATGCCAGAGGACTCTCTTATTTCTTTGTTTTTCAACCTAGAAAGCATTTCATTTATTTATTTGTTTTTCTTCCTATCCCTGGCCTCCCATTTGATTTTGCTTGTTCAGCGCAGAACTTACTCTCCGCAAATGAATCCACTTATACGTCCAGATGTTGGAAATCTGTAAGCAATCTTGGGCCCCACAGAGAATTTTCTTTCCGGAATCACCAACTTTGTCTTCAAACAGCAGGTGTCACTGTTGCAATAGAAAACTCTGTCTGTTCCAGGGCTAGGGCCAGCCGAGAGATATTTTTACCAGAAGAAAAGGCCCAACAAGAGACACAAACTTGGCAAAAGAAATTCCGAAATGAATATGAAACCTCATAAAAGCCTGTAAATTATAAGCATGTCTTTAAAAGCTGAGCCGGCGGCTTTGAGCACCCATCCTTTTGGAAAACATACAGTCGGAGTGATCCCAATCGGTAACCGCTAATGATCTCATCAATATCCACAACAGCAACTACATCCTCGCCTAGTACAGACAGAAAGGAACAGTGACCAAACATCCTACTTGTCCCCGGGGCCACAAACTTCAGGGCAAAAAGGAAAGATTTTGCTGTACATGTCCTGGCGTCTACTGTTCAAGGACTAGACCTCCTGAGGACTATTTCAGTTAGTGGCTTGTACTGCGGAACTCACGGAGTTACACGATTTGCCGAAAGACCCTCAGTGACTGGTGGAACCAATCAGGCTTTCACTAGACCCCACTGTGCCTTGCTAAGTTTGGTGTAGATCAAACTATAAACATAGCAAATGTAGCTGCGGACTTCTCCTGGGTCTATGTACACAACAGAGAACCTTCAAGTGAATTCAGTTCAGACACTGCTATATGCCTGGGGGATTAAAAAAAAAGAAAGAAAGAAAAGAACAGGAGCAGACCGATTGCCATTGTGTTGACTGGCACACAAGATGGCGCCATGTGTGTGGAGTAGAACTGTACTCCATAGGGTTTTCAAGGCTGTGAGCTTTCAAAAGCAGATCATCAGACCTTTCTTCTGACGCACCACTGTGTGAGTTCAAACCACCAACTTTTTGATTAGTAATCAAGTTCATTTAACTGCTTGCACCCCCCCCCCAGGAATTCCTCCAAGAACCTTTTGAAGTGTAGTAATGTTACATGATTTAAAGGAATGCCTTTAAAATATGATTAATTCTTTGCAAACAAAGGCATTCATTTAAAAGTCAAATGTAATGTAATATATAAATAAGAAATAAGAGTTAAATACTTTTGCTCTTCTTGTTGCTGTGTGCCCTCCAATAGATTTCAACTCATAGTGGCCCCATTTCACAGGATAGAACTGCCTCTTACAGTTTTCTAGACCTTGGAGATCCTACAAGGCATTTCTACTCTGTCCTATAAGGTCATTATGTTGTTGTTGTTTGTTGTCATGTGCCGTCGAGTTGGACCCAACTCATAGCGACCCCTCCTTGGGTTTCCGAGGCAGTATCACTACGGTAGTAGATTGCCCAACCTTCCTTCCGAGGAGTGGCTGGTGCGTTTGAAACGCTGGCCTTCTGATGAGCAGTCAAGTGCCTTAGGCACTACACTACCAGTGCTCCTAAGGTCATTATGAATTGACATTTACTTGACAGCACTGAGCAACAACTACAGGCTCATGAAAATTGGTTATGTACTTCAGAATGCTGCCATTCAGCTTAGCACATTGGCATGAAATTTAAGTACATTGTATATATATATATATATCATACATAGAGAAAACAAAAGAAATGAAGAGAAATTGAGAAAGTTGAAAGCTGTGGACCAGATGAGTACAGTGTGATCCATCACTGTCCCAAGCAGCACCTAATCCCATTTATGGCTGGTGCTGGAAAGAGAGTTTAGGATTTACAATTGCTTTTTAGTACAGTGGCTTTTTCTTAACATGCAAGCCAAGTTTCCTAAGGATGTCCATTGCCTATAGCACACTAAGACAGAAGCATGGTGTTGGCTCTTGTTTTAGAAGGAAGATAAATCAGAATATTTGTCAACCAAAAATTACTATATTCTGAAGATACCTTAGACTGAAAAGATAAAGTATTCCTGGGAGGTGGAGGCAATATTGGATTATTAGCCCAGATTGTAGATTCACAAAGACTGGTTTTTCATACTTGATCTATAACTAGGTAACTGTATCCTTAAGGAAGCCATTTGATTGTTCTAAGCCTTGACATCCCAATCTGTGAAATAGGATTTATGAAATTATCTGCTTTATGGGCTTGTTGTTGTTCTTGTTGTTGTTGTTAGGTGCCACAGAGTGGGCTCCTACTCATAGTGGTTCTATGTACAACATATGGAAACACTGCTGGGTCCTGCCTCATCCTTACAATCACCCTAGCCCGTGTGTCAATCCATCCCTTTGAGGGTCTTCCCCTTTATCATTGACCCTCTACTGTACCAAACATGATATCCTTTTTCAGGGACTGATCCCTTCTGACAACATGACAGAAGTAAGTGAAATAAAGTCTGGCCACTATTGCTTCTAAGGAACATTCTGGCTGTACTTCTTCCAGGAAAGATTGTTCTTTCTGTCATCTATGGTGTTTCCAGTATTCTTCACCAACACCACAATTCAAAGGCTTTTTCTTCAATCTTCCTTATTCAATGTCCAGTTTTCATATGCATATGAGGCCATTGAAAATACCCTGGCTTGGATTAGGCATACCTTACTCTTCAAGGTGACATCTTTGTTCCTTAACACTTAAAAAAGTTCTTGTATTGGATCTTAAATTCTAAAGCACTTGGGTTTGTGGAAGGCTGTGGTCTACAGTGGGAGCCCTAACTCCATTTTGAGGGTTGACATAAGTTTCAGGTGTCACTTGGGTTCTTTCTGACCATAAACCAGCATTGTGGCTATCCACAAACAAGTTCCAGGACAAACCTAGAGAGAAGAGAGTTTAGCTCCTGGAAGAGTATGGCTGAAAGTATATTATACTCACAAAGAACTAGGGAACTTGTCCAAGAGTGTCCTTTTCTAATTTAAATTAATTTAGAGGCTTGGTGTTGTTTGGCTAAGACTCAGGCTGCATGGTCATGTGTCACAGTCTATCCAGACCACCACCTAGCCAGGTAGGTAGTCAAGGTCCAGAACCTATCCTGTAACCCTTTCCTATCTTCAATTCCCAATCATGATCTTTTCCCTTTTTCTGTAGCCTCACCTGCAACAGGGACAAATCTATCTACCACCAATCATGATTTTGTGATGATTCCCTGTTTTTTTTCAATCATATATAATTAGCCTAATGGCCATGACTTAGTAGACTCCATTCAGCTTTCTGTACTGTGCACATGCTGATAGTTTGCCTCTTCCTGGATGACTGTCTTTGTCCTGTCCAAGGTATAACAAAAATGTCTCTATTGAACCTGTTTGAATCTGGGGTCTCTTTTCCCCTATTATACTCTCTTTAAGCAGATCTGTCCAGTGCAATGTGACATTTAATTTCTTGGCTGTTACTCTCATGGGTGTCAATTAGGGATCCAAGTAAAATGAAATCCCTGACAACTTGAATCTTTTCTCCATATATTATAATGTTGCTTATTGGTTCATATATGAGGATTTTTGTTTTCTTTATGTTGAAGTGTAATCCACACTGAAGACTGTAGTCTTTGATCTTCATTGGTAAGTACTTCAAGTCATCTTCACTTTCAGCAAGCAAGTTTGTGTCATCTGCGTATTTAAAAAAAAAAAAAACAAAAAAACACTGCCATCAAGTCAATTCCAACTCATAGCGTCCCCTATTGGATTTCTGAGGCAGTAAATTTTTACAGAAATAGATTGCCCCATCTTCCTTCCTAGGTGCAGCTGGTGGGTTTGAACTGCCAACCTTCTGGTTAGTAGTCAAATACTTTAAAGCACTGTACCACCATAGCAGGTTCTTAATGAGTCTTCTTCCAATCTTGATGCCATGTTCTTCTGTTAGAAGGACTAAATTAAGAGATAAAATGAATTTTAAAGTACTGAACATGGATCTTGACATTTATAATATATAGTAATTACTATTAACTAGGGAAAATTGATAGTTGGCACATGTCTAAAGCTTATGACTAGAAGGACCCTTAGACACCAGTGGTAATAAGGATGTTTTATCTCATGAGGATAGCTATGAGTTGGAATCTACTTGATGTCAACAGGTTATCAATGGTAAGGCTTGTCTAAGTGCTGTTTTACACAGGATCCTGCAGCCTGCTATATTTAAGTAGAAAAAAAAAATTATCTTGATTATCAGCGCTTTTCAAGGACATGGCAAGAGAATGTGATGTCACAAGGGCTACATATTTGCCATTCCACATCTAGTTCTATTGCCTCATTTTCAGGAAAAATCAGAGTTGTCAGGAAAAACTTCTCAGGTAAGGAAGGTGGTTTTATGGCAGACTAGATCCAAAATTCAGTCTCGTAGCCTTGAATAAGGCCATTTTCCATTAAACTATGCTGCTACTACTGTTCTTTATTACAGTAAAAGTCTGACCATCTTTTTGAAATAGGAATAAATTTATACAGGAGGGCAGTATTAATGGTAAATCTTAAATTAATTTGCTCAGGCTGGTGGCTGGGATCAGGGATTGAATTCCTTAACTCCAGAGTGGAATTTCTGTAAATACTCTGCCTTGTCTGTATTTCCAGATAGAAAAAGACATGAATTTTGTTAAGAGTCCATCAGAAAGATGCAAAGGGGCAGGATCTCTGTAGAGAAAATATCCCTACCTCTACCCCTGCCCCTGTCCTTGGTGAGGTTGCTGCTTTGACCAGAGTGTCTTCCAACACTCTGTCTGGTTTGGGCACATGTAGGCCAATCCACAAGCCCTTCTTATGTTTACCTGGGTCAAATAGTCATATTTGAAGGTAAATGACACAGGTAACAGGTGATAAAAACAGTATAGAAAGGATGAAGATGACCCTTAATAGATTGTGGATAGCTTTCATTCTAAATGAGTTATGTTCTCTGCTCCCCACTCCCCAATCTCTTTCCATCTGCTTTTTTTTTTCTTCCCTTGGATTCCTGCCCTCACACTGAAGTTGGTTTGGAGATAATGGTTGCACTGTTAATATAGTGCATAGAAGTACACACCAAATCTCCACTTCTGATTTCAGACAAAACAAAACCCAAACCAGTTGCTAATGAGTGGACTCCAACTTATTGTGACTCCATGTGTATCAAAATATAACTGGGCTTCAAAGTTTCTCAATGAATTATTTTTCAGAAGTAGATCTCCAGCCCTTTTTCCCAGGTGCTTCTGTGTGGACCCAAGCCTTTTTGGTTAGCAAACAAACTATGGGCATATTAACTAACTCAACTGTTTGGTTTGGTAAGGCCAGAAGGATGGATTGACTTTGGAGTGACCATCATATATCGTGTTGTATGATTAAGTAAAATTTCCTCTGGATGTAATGAGCCACATAAGGCAAAGTTAACATGTGGATTGAAGATAGCACAGAAAGCACATCCCAAACAAAAACACCAAAGCTAAGTGCACCTTATCAAGGCCATGTTCTGTGTGCAATCTGCTTATTTAATCTGTTTGTTTTCTCTTCTTAGCACAATATTGGTGTAAGTAATACAACCTTCCAATTTTTTCTAACAATATGCAATGGCTTCTTTAACCTGAAACATTCTAAAAATGATAAAAGATTTAGTTGAGAAGGACCAAATCCACACTATGGGATGAGAAAACAACTCTATACATTATATTAAGTGTATTTGTGCACATCTACAAATATCATATAGTAAGGTTCTAATAGTAATATTCTCAGCCATATGTGGTTAAGATAATCAGTCATCTCTGTGGACGTCTCTTCTAGATTTCTATTATTGTCCTAGCCAAGCTTCGCTGCTTAGCTTCTGGAATTGCCATGATTTTTTGTCACATGTCAATATGTGCTAAAATGTTACTGCTTTCTATTATGTTCTTTTATTAATTTATAGAAAATCTTTGATTTCTGACTTAATTGTTAAAATACCATATTAAATACTTTGGCCTTATCAACTGCATTGTTACAGTCTTCCTTCCTTTCATTTCTTTGCATAGCTCAGCTAATTACTTGAGAGAATGAGATGGGGCAGGAGGGGTTGGAGTATTCAACCCCGTATTCAATTCAACCCCTTACTCAATTCTTTCTATTGAATAAGGAGTTCTGGTGATGCTGTGGTTAAAGCTTTGGGCTGCTAATCAAAAGTTCAGTTCAAATCCACCCGCCACTCCATGGAAGAAAGATGACACAGCCTGCTTCCATGAAGATTATAGTCTTGGGAACCCAAGGGGTTACTATGAGTCAGAATCAATTCTATATCAGTTTTTTTTTTTTTTTCTTTGAATGAACTTTAGCTCAATCTGTCTCTATGTGTCTTTCACCCAATTGCCTCTAACTGTCCCATTATAAGTTTTATGTTTTTCCTATGTTATAACTATTAGAAGAGTGCTTTAAAAATCTGCTTTCATTGTTATTGTTTATTTTTGTTATTGTTTGAGGAATAGATTACAGATTCAGTTCTCAAAAGACAAGCAATCTGTGACCTCTTATTTTGGGCACTGACTATCTTCCTTGGTTGAAGTAACTAAGGGCTTTAATATCTAACCATTTCCTGTCTGATGATAGACAACCTAGTAGTGAATTGATAGGCCACTATATGATTTATGTATTACACCCAGAAGGGAACATCACACTGAAGACAGTCCAAGTCCTAAACCACAGTTCATCATCCATCCAGTTTGCTGATCTTTGAGCGGCTGAAGGTGAAGTTCGACATTTTTACTTTTTCTTTTGAGCCTCTCTGAGAGGAGCTTGTATCAGAGATAGGTAGGTGGTTTTGGCACACACTTGTGTTCCAATTTTCCCATAAGGCAAACATATTCTTGTACAAGGGAAACAGCACCCTGCCAAGGAGAAACTTTTTTTCCAGTTAAACAGAGGGGAAATATCTCTCCTTCAACCTCCAATACTTTGTCTTCTGGAAAATGAATGAATTATATCAAAACAACCAATAATACATTTTGAATGGGTCTTCACTAACAGAAAGTAAAAATGAACAATTATCCCATGTGACAGCATTTAAGGGAAACAAACTAGGGTGCTCGGGTGGTAGTCATTGTATGTGCCTGTGCATTGTTCAGTCTGGAGAAACTTAGGTGCCAAGAAACCTGGGTATTTATTTATTTATTTTTCTAGGAATTTCTGTGAAGTAGGTGGCTCTGGAACACAATCTGTCCCCTTGGCTCTGTTGTTTCTATGCTTCTGAGATAGAGGGGTAGCCAGGAAACTAGCAGTTCTCGAGATATATTCTTTAGTTTTATTTTGAAATAGATGCTGGGTATTCTGAAGTGTGATGGACTGAAATTGGGGAGAAAAGCAGAAAGAAGAAAAAATGTAAACAGTATGGAAAAAAGTCTAGCATAAAGCCCAAAGTCTTGAAAAAAGTTTTGTGCTCAGTTTTATATGTGCATTGAACATTACTTGAAATGAGTAGGGTGCATTAGAATAACTACAAGCTATCTTTTTTTCTTTCAGAGTGACAAGGATTCAATAGAATAAAAATATGTAGCACTGAAGAAAGTGAGAGGATGCTTCAAAGATGTCATACACAGGCTATGGGAAAATAAAGTATTTTAATTAATCTATAGAATGCATCTAAAGCTTTAAAAGCATTTGCATCTTTGACCTGTTTCTAGGAATTTACTTTAGGGCAACTGGTCAAATGCCAAAATATGTATATATTTTTTTCATCAAAGTGTTTTTTTACAATAACAAAAATTAGCTATGAAAATTGTAGTAAATCTATGCTGTGGAGTAGCACAGCCTCTAAAATAAAAAATGAACATTTATATTTACTCATATGAAATCCTGATGATAGTATATTACAGATAATATTACAGTGTCATTTAATTATATAATATATATGTTTGCACATGCATAAAGAAACATGAAAAGAAAAGCTACAGAAACTTAAAAGGAAATAAAGAAGACATGCCCTTACCTTCACTTCAAAAATATCGGATTAACATTACTCAAAGCAGGCTAACATTAATACTGCATTATCTCTGGAGAGATTGTAGATAATATTTTCTTTCCTGCTTCTTTGTATTGTATATTTTCTTTTTTTTTTTCTCAATAAACATGCATAAATTTTATATATAAGTCATAGAGTTTCAAAAAACATTAATATAATGCTAACCTGAATTTTAGGATCCTGGTGGCATAGTATCAAAGACATTTGACTGCTAACCTGAAGGTTGGCACTAGCCACTCCGTGGAAGGAAGACTGGGCAATCTACTTTCGCAAAGATTTATTTCCTTGCAAACCCAATGGGGGTCTCTGTGAGTGGGAATCAATTTGATGGCAGTGGGTTTGTTTTTTTTTTTCTTAAAACAAGAAATAAACAGTTATTTTATTTACAGGCAATCCCTGAGTAATGAACATCTGACTTACATAGTTAGAAACCAACCATTGTAAAGCCTATTATATTAAAAATTTGAGGTACATACAATCATATGTAATAACAAATAGATGCTACTTTGCTACGTCTATCAAATTATTGTTACTGTATTATTACACTAAAGATATTTTAGTGTATCTGGAAGTGTATCTTTAATGTTTTTTGCCTATAGAAAACTACACTATATACTATATACTAAGACAAACATATGAGTAACTCACGTTAGACACAGACCATACCTAAATGTTCCAGCTTATGTACAAATTTGTCTTGAAGATGGATTTAGGAACACAGCTCATTCATAATCCAAGAACTACCTGTACTTAAAATTTTAAAGTTTTTAAATTTTTTATAAGTCTGTAGTTGCTCAGTTTAGGGCTTTTTACATATTTCTTCCTCTTCTTTCCAAGCTGTATGGTTTGGAAATGCCAGATCCCATATGTTTAAATATTGACCTAGATTATCATAGGCAAGTGAACTCTGAGACTCAAAACAGAGTCAAAGCACAAAGTAAGTTACTCTTCATAAGAAACCACAAAGAGCTAAGGACTATCTGTGTTTGGTGCCTGTTTACCTCAAAGCACTTTGCGGGTGAATCATCTGAAGTTCAAGGAGTTTGATCCCAAGTTGGGGCCTTTCAAGTACCATTGCATGTTCGACATGCAAAATAATTTTACATTTTTATATCATGTATTCAATCTTGTATTCTACTTTTTCACCACAGTTGCTTCATAAATGTGTATTTATGCTATTATTTTGGTTTAGTAGAAATGATACTGAAGGGATAGGTTTGAGTACTGTGGTAGCAGCTGGGTAAATGCTCATTAGACCCTTTTTCTCTTTCTGAAATCTCTAATGAACTATATTTCCCAGCCTCTTAAAATAAGGTAAGGCCATGTGACTTGTATTGGCCAACGGAATAAAGGAAGAAGTGATGTATACCTCTTCCAGATATTGACTCCTGAAAAGTTCCCCTGCAATTCTTTAAGTTCTTCATCTCCCTCATTGCTTAATTGATGTAGAGGATTAAGTGGAAGTCTTAGAGGGTCAGAAGGTGTTTTATAGAAGTCAGAACCACCAGACAGAAGGAAGCTAGGTCACCAAATCACCTATTGGGAGAGAGTCACTCAGGACATTCACCTGACAGAACATCCACATTACACTCTGTGTGGGGAAAACAGTAAACTGCTGCACTAAGGGTAAGTATCTTTACACATTCCTTTTTCACTCCTAATCACCTTGCTTACTTTGTTCCTGGTCTATCAACTTGTCACTTTCACTCCAGGTAGTGGATCCCTTTTGGCACTTCGATTGAATGTTCTGACATCCTTAACCTGGCTTTCACTCTGGCACCTCATCAACATTCATTAAATAAAAGTTGATTGAGTTGCTACAGATTTCAGGCCCTGTGTTATGTTCTCATTATATTTTGGTGGATGAAACAGACATGTTTTCTGATTTTATGAAGTTCCCAGTAATCTGATTATTACTTCCCAGCTCCATGTCTATAATCATGGGTAGGAATCATCCATAACTCAGACCTGCTGATTTCCTACTTATCTTAAGCTAGGTAAAACTGCCCTCTGTCTAGTGTTGTTGAAGGAGCAAACTAGACAGGCCAAGTCACTAAGCTCTGAACCAGGGGAAGATTTTATATATAAATTCAGTACCTGTGTATCACAAAGCTTTAAGATGGTATAGAATATTTTATTATTTTGAAAAGTATTTAAAGAATATTTCATAGTGTACTAAGTTATATAGGCCTGAAAGTTTTCCAGCATTCTGATTACTGTATGAAGGGATTTCTAAGTTCAATGAAAAATCACCCTTTCACTTGATTTTACTTTAGAAACCCGTTTGACAAAGCTCTAAGTAGTAGATTAAATAGGATATAAGTTCATATATCTTTATGTGCTTTTCTTGTGGAAAAATCTGCCTTATTTTCACATAATAACATTAGAAAATACGATTCATGTTCCTTTACAGTGATGTTTGAAATATTTAATAGCTGGTTCAGCTCTAGGGACTAGAACTAATCAGAATGAATATTAGCTGTTAAAAAACGGTTATTTATAGTCATATTATACATGCTGGATAGATATCAATGCAGGTATATGTGACAGTTAAGTTGTGTGTCAACTTGGCTGGGCCTGCTTTTAAGTGGCTGGGCAAGTGGGTGTAGTTATTTCCCATGATGAGACTATTAATTAAGTCCATGGTAGAAACCACAGGAGCCCTGAGTAGCTGCCTTAGGGATGTAATCTGCTTCCAGTATATCAGGAGAAGCATTGACAAAGGTCTAAGTGACTTTTTGTCATGATTGGAACCTGTATGTAGCCAAGTCTTCATTCAGCAGCCTGCCATGCCCTGCTGATCTTGAGACTTTTTCTGGACTTGAACTAGTGGCCTGCATGATGTTTGATAACCTTGGGACTGTGCCCTTTTACTTGTCAACCTTGGGTTTGCCAGCCTTAGCAGCCAGCAGCTACCTGAATGAAGAAAATCCTCTAATTTCAGTGGGCGGGAAGCAGGAGGCAGACTTGAAGCCCAAGGTTGAGGGACTTTCACTAGCCCCTAGGGCTTGGCAATTTGAACTCAGACTTCCAGCCTCTTAAATTGTATGAGAATAAATCCCTATTTGTCAAAACCACCCATTTGTGGTATTTTTCTTTCAGGGTGGCACAAAGAACTAAATCATCTATCATATGTAACTTGATATTGAATAGCATTTTGTTTTCTTTTTTGGACAAGAATTATACTTATATAGAATATCTGTTAAGGCAATGCATAATTGGTTGTAAATTGATTTCTACTTCCCTTTCCAGTAGACCTTCCTTAGCTTGATTAAGATGGTATGATAGATATAAGAGCATCTTTGGTTTGTGACAGGAGGTCTGGTGGCATAGTGCTTAAGGCATTTGACTGCTAACCAGAAGACTGGAAGTTCAAACCCAACAGCCACCAGCCACTCCTTGGAAGGAAGATCGGGTAAAATCTACTTCTGTAGAGATACCACCTCAGAAACCCAAGGAGGGGTTGCTATGAGTTGGAACTGACTCAATGGCAGTGAGTTTCGTTTGTTTTGTGACAGAAAAGTGATTGAGTCTCAGCTGAAACTCTTATCAGTTCTATGTTTTAAGGAAAATTATTTAAACTTTTGAGGCTTAGTCTTTTAACAATAAAGTGAGGATGCTATTATTTATCTTAAGGGGAACTGGTGGCATAGCGGTTAAGCCCTCTGCTGCTAACTGAAAGAAAGGTCAGCAGTGCTAACACTGGCTCCTCCAGAAAAACTGCTGATCTGCTCACATAAATATTACAGCCTAGGAAACCCTTTGAGGGAGTTCTACTCTATGCTATGTTGTAGTTCTTATGTGCCGACTCTATGCTATAGGGCCACTATAAATTTTAATTGATTCAATGGAATAAAACAACATTGAGGTTATTGTTAGGTGCTGATGAGTCAGGTCCAACTAACAGCGAAACTACATACAACAGAATGAAACACTGCCTGGTCCTGCACCATCCTCACAGTCCTTGCCAGACTTGAGCCCATTGTTGCAGCCACTGTGTCAATCCATCTCTCTGAGGGCCTTCCCCTTTTTCATTGATGCTTCATTTTGCCAAGCATGATGTCCTTCTCCATAGAATGTTGTCTTCTGACAATATGACCAAAGTAGATGAGATGAAGTCTGGCCACTGTAGCTTCCAAGGAACATTACAGCTGCACTTCTTCCAGGACAGATTTGTTTGTTCTTCTGGCAGTCCATGGTACTTTCAGTATTCTTTGCCAATACCGCAACTCAAAGCATTAATTCTTCTTCAGTTTTCCTTATCCATTGTCCAGATTACACAGGTATATGAGGTTATTGAAAATACCATGGCTTGGGTTAGGTGCACCTTAATCTTTTCGCAGAGGCAAGATTGGGCAATCTACTTCCATAAAGATTTACTGCCTCGGAAATCCAATGGGAGTCTCTATGAATCAGAATTGACTTGTTAGCAGTGGATTTTTTCTTTTCTTTTTTTTTTTTTTTGTAGTCCTCAAAGAGACATCTTTCCTCTTCAGCACTTTAAAGAGGTCTTCTGAAGTAAACTTGCCCAGTGCAATATATCATCTGATTTCTTGACTGCTGCTTCCACTGGTGCTGATTGTGGAAACAAGTAATATGAAATCTTTTACAATTTCAATCTTTTCTTCATTTATCATGAGACTGCTTATTGGTCCAGTTGGGTGGATTTTTGTTTCTTTTATGTGTGGTGTAACCCATAAAGCAGATTGCAGTCTTTAGTCTTCATCAGTAAGTATATAAATTCATCTTCACTCTCAGCAAGCAAGGTTGTGTTGTCTGCATATCACAGCTTGTTAATGAGTCTTCCTCCAAGCTTGAAGTGTCATTCTTTTTCAGATAGTCTAGTTTCTCCAGTTATTTGCTCACCATCAATTGCTCATTGATGAGCAATGATTTGCTCATCATTGAATAAGTATGGTGAAAGGATACAACACTGATGCACACCCTTCCTGATTTTAAACCTTGAAGTATCTCCTTGTTCTGTTTGAGTGACAGCTTCCTGGTCTATGTACATGTTCCTCAGGAACACAATTAAGTGCTTAGGAATTCCCCTTTTTCTCAATTTTATTCATAATTTGTTATGATCTACACA
Organism: Orycteropus afer afer; assembly: GCF_000298275.1. Classification (NCBI taxonomy): domain Eukaryota; kingdom Metazoa; phylum Chordata; class Mammalia; order Tubulidentata; family Orycteropodidae; genus Orycteropus; species Orycteropus afer. Next base: position 12,524,300 of record NW_006921612.1, on the reverse strand, counting down.
GTCAAATGCCTTTGTATAATCATAAAACACAATAAATATCCTTTTGGTAGTTTTTGCTTTGAGCCAAGATTCATTTGACATCAGCAATGATATCCCCCATTCCATGTCCTCTTCTGAATCCAGCTTGCATTTCTGGAAGTTCCCAGTCAATATACTGCTGCAATCATTTTTGAAATATCTTCAGCAAAATTTTACTTGCATGTGATATTAATGATATTTCTTGATAATTTCCACATTCTGTTGGATCCCTTTGCTTTGGAATGGATACAAATATTGATCTCTTCCAGTCAGTTTGCCAGGTAGCTGTCTTCAAAATTTTTTGGCATATATGAGTAAGTACTTCCAGCATGGCATCTGTTTGTTGAAACATCTCAATGGGAATTCCATCAATCCCTGGAGCATTGTTTTTCATCAATTGCTTCAGTGCAGCTTGGATTTCTTCCTTTAATAACATTAGTTATTGATTATAAGCCACCTCCTGAAATATGTGGACATCAACCAATTATTTTTGATACAGTGACTCTGTGTATTCTTTCCATCTTCTTTTGTTGCTTCCTGCATCATTCAATATTTTTCCCATAGAATCTTTCAATATTGCAGCTTGAGGCTGAAATTTTTTCTTCAACTCTTTCAGCTTAGAAATGCCGAGCATGTTCTTTCATTTTGGTTTTGTAACTCCAGGTCTTTGCATTTTTCATTATAATAATTGACTTTATCTTCTCAAGCTGCTTTTTGAAATTTTCTGTTCAGCTCATTTATCTTGTAATTTCTTCCATTTGCCTTAGCTATTATCCATTTAAAAGTAAGTTTCAGAGTTTCTTATGACATCTATTTTGGTCTTTTCTTCCATTTGTATCTTTTTAATGACCCTTTGCTTTCTTCATGTAAGATGTTATTGATGTCATCCCACAATTCCTCTGGTTTTCAGTCAATGATGTTCAATGCATCAACTCTATTCTTCAGCTGGCTTCTAATTTCAGGTTGAATATAATCAAGGACATATTTTGGCTCTCCTGAACTTGTTATAATTGTCTTAAGCTTCAACTTCAACTTCCATATGAGTAATTTATGGATCATAATGAATTATGGATAACATTGCAAAGAATGGGAATTTTAGCACACTTAATTGTGCTTATGCAAAACCAATACATACACCAACAGGCAGTCATTTGAATAGAACAAGGGAATACTGCATGGTTTAAAATCATAAGGGAGTGTGTCAAGATTGTATCCTTTCATCATACTTATTCAACCCATATGCTGAGCAAATAATCCAAGAAGCTGGGCCATGTGAAGAAAAATGTGGCATCAAGATTAGAGAAGGCCAGACTGTCTCACATACTTTGATCATGTTGTCAGAAGGAATCAGTCCCTGGAGAAGGATATCATGCTTGGTAAAATAGAGGGTCAGTAAAAAAGGGGAAGACCCTCAAGGAGATGGAAGGGCACAGTGGTTGTAGTGATGGACTCAAACATAGTGAGGATGGTTCAGGACCAGCAGCTTTTCACTCTGTTGTACAGAGGGTCTCTATGAGTTGGAGCTGACTTGGTGGCGATTCAACAAAATTATCAAAATGAAACTTTGCTGAAGATATTTAAAAAATGATTGAAGTGGCACATCAATAAGGAACTGTCAAAAAATTCAAGCAAAATTTGGAAGAGCCTATAAAATCAGGGATCTCATTGCTGAAGTCAGATCTTGGCTGAACACAGAGAATATGAGAACAATGCTTACCTGTGTTTTATTGACGATGCAAAGGCATTCAACTCTGTAGACCATAATAAATTATGCATAACATTGCAGAGAATGGGAATTCCAGAGCACTTAATTGTGCTCATGAGGAATGTGTACATAGAACAAGGGAATGTGTACATAGAACAAGGGACTACTGTATGGTTTAAAATCAGGAAAGGTGTCTGTCAGAGTTGTATCCTTCCATCATACTTATTTAATCTGTATGCTCAGCAAATAACCTGAGAAGTTGAACTATATGAAGAAGAACACATCAGTATTGGAGGAAGACTCATTAATAACCTGAGATATGCAAATAACACAAATTGGGGTTTTATGGAAAGGTAGTTCCAAATAACCTTGCTTGCTGAAAGTGAAGAAGATTTGAACCATGTACTGATGAAGAAAACTGCGGCCTTCAGTATATATTGCAACTCAACATAAAGAAAACAAAAATCTTCACAACTGGTCCAGTAAGGAGCATCATGATAAACAGAGAAAATATTGAAATTGTCAAAGATTTCATTTTACTTGAATCCATAATCAGTGTCAATGGAATCAACAGTCAAGAAATCAAACGGCTTATTGCATTGGGCAAATCTGCTGCAAAAGTTCTCTTTAAAGTGTTTAAAACAAGGATGTCATTTTGGGGACTAAGTATACCTGACCCAACCCATGGTGTTTTCAGTTGTCTCATATGCATGAGAAAGCTTAAGAAAAATCGATGCATATGAAATATGGTCTTGGTAAAGAATGTTATATATACCACAGACGGTTAGATGAATGAGAAAATCTGTCTTGGAATTACACCCAGAACATGCTTAGAAGCAGGGATGGCGAGACTTTGTCCCATGTACTTTGGGCATCTTATCAGGCTGGACTACTAGTCCCTGGAGAAGAACATTATGCATGGTAAAGTAGAGGGTCAGTGAAAAAGAGGAAGACCCTCAAAGGGATGGATAGACACAGTGGCTACAACAATGGGCTCAAAGTAGCAATGATTATGTGGCTGGTGCAGGACTACACAGTGTTTCATTCTACTGTGCAACAAAAATTATAGTGTAGTTTACATAATAAAACATATGCAAAATGCTTACATGAGTTTATTAAACAAAGTACTTAGTAGGTCTTATCAACACCATTAATAAAACAAAATTAAACACAGTTTGTTTTTATATAAAAAAATTGATTCACTTGGAGGCAGTCTTTGCCTAAGAAATAACCTAAAAAAACCAAGGTAATTCTGTAGCCAATGCAAACATTACTTAGCAGTCTAGCGAGAAACAGGTCACAATACTGAATGTCAATGTGCTAAAACATCTCTTAGTTACAAGTCGGTAGCACCTTGCTAATTTGTCATTAAAGGGCCCCTGGAGCTGAAAGAGATGGCAAAAATCTGTGTGAAGAAGAAATTCTCACTGACTAAATCAAGGTTTTACAATTATATATATATATATATATATAAAGTGCTACTTTTGTTAGCTTTACTTTGGAGATTTTCAGTGGTATCCATAAAATTGACACTCTACAGGTTAAAATATACCTATTCAAGTAAAACTTCGACACAATTTTCCCATCTAAAATAGTGAAAATCTCTTTGTTGTAGACCTGAGACTAGAGACTTGTCCAAATTATTATTATTATTATTTATGAATTTTAATTGAACTACCTAAAAATTGTGCAATTGGTTCTGTCTTCAAAATAAATCTATTTTACTGCATTGGTGTTATTAGGTGATGTTCTGTTCTGGTTACCTAGTGTGGTTGTGACAGGACTATACCACAAATAGGATGGCCTTAACAAACAGGAGTTTATTCCCTCACAGTTTGGAGGCTTTAAGTCCAAGTTCAAAGTGCCAGGCTCTAGAGGCTGAGTGAAAGCCCCTCAACCTTGGGGTCCAGCTCTGCTTCCTGCTCCTGGCCCACTGGAGCTAGAGGTGTTTGTTTATTCACTCAGACAGCTGCTGGCTGCTGACGGTGACACACCTGTGTAAAAGGCACAGTCCTGATGTTACCAAACCACATGGCAGGCAATTAATTTAAGTCCATTGTAAGTCCCTAGGTTGGCAGAGCACGGCAGGCTGGTGAACAATGACATGGCTACATGCGGGGTTCAAATGTGCCAAAAGCTAGAGACCATTCCCAAAGCTGTTTCTTATATATGTGAAGCACACCACATACCCAAAGGCAGCTACTCAGCTGTTCCCAGTAGCTTCCACCATGGAATTAATTACCAGTCTCATCATGGGGAATACTACATCCAGCTGCCCAACCACTCAACCAGGTCCAGCCAAGGTGACACACAAACGTAACCACCACAATTCCACCCCTTGTCAACTTGGCCCTGTACAGATCTTCAGTGGGTGGTATCTGTACAGGTCTCTTCACTGGGTGACTCCAGTCCCCTACTTCTTGAGTGGCGGTCTCACCCCCTTTGCCAGGAGGGCCCCATTCCTCTTCCTCTTGGGCATGGCAGCCCTGCCCTCTCACTCTTGGGCAGCAGCTATGGCTCCATCCTGCTAGCTCACATGAACTTGCAGCCCCACACTCCAGAACCAAGTTGGTGAAGGCCTGGCTCTGAAACCTAGGGGGCTGTGGTAGTTCCACCCCCAAAGGCTATGGTCCTACCCTTTCAGGCTGAGGCAGTTCTGCTTCCATTTCCTTGGTCTCTCCGCTTCTGCCAATTAATGCCAAAGGCAACCCACTCAGCTGGAAATCTTCCTGCCCCCAAAGCATTCAGCTTTCTTGCTCCATGGGCTGGCCAACCTGCTACTCCATTTCATGCCAGTCTTTTCTACCAATTAGCACCTGAAGGCAACCCACTCCACCAGAAAGCCACCTACCCAATGAAACTCAGCTTTCTCCTCCATGGGCTGGTAAGCCAGTTGCTGTTTAATGCCGGTCTCTGGGCTCTGCTCCTGCTGTCTCTCATGCCATATGCTGGGGTCTCTCTGTCAGGGTCTCGGGTCAAGGACACATTCTATTCCTGTTTCCACATTTTAGGTATCTGTCAGAGCAGCACCCAACTCTCTAGGTACCAAATTCTGTTCTGGTTACCTGGTGCCTCTCTGACAGGAATATACCACAAACAGGGTGGCCTTAGCAAATAGGAGTTATTCTGTTTGGAGGTTTTAAGTCCAAGTTCAAAGTGCCAAGCTCTAGGGGCTAGGTGAAAGCCCTTCAACTTTGGGGTCCAGCTCTGCCTTCCACTCACAGCCCACTGGAGCTAGAGGAGTTTCTTCATTCAGACAGCTGCTGGCTGCTGAGGCTGACAAACCCATGGTTGACAGGTAAAAAGGCACAGTCCCGATGTTACCAAACCACATGGCAGGCCATTAATTTAAGTCCATTGTAAGTCCCAAGGTCGACACAGCATGGCAGGGTGCTGAACAATGACATGGCTACATGCAGGGTCCAAGCATGCCATAAGCTAGAGACCATTCCCAAAGCTGTTTCTTATATACGGGAAGCAGACCACATGCTCCCAGTAGCTTCCACCGTGAAGTTGATTACCCGTCTCGTCATGGGGAATACTACATCCAGCTGCCCAACGACTCAACCAGGCCCAGTCAAGTTGGTTATGTTTACATAACCATTATAGGTGAAGTCCAGTCAGCTCTGACTCATAGCAACCTATGTACAATAGTACAAAACAATGCCCAGTTGTGTGCCATCCTCACAATCCTTGCTATGTTTGAGCCCATTGTTATAGCTACTCTGTTAATCCATCACTTTGAGAATCTTAGGAAAATTTTAAGATTCTTTGGTATTTCCATGTGAAAATAGTGAAGTTTAGCAGATTAAACCTGATGTGTGAATGATAGCATAAACTATTTTAGAAGTACCAAATGTGTTGAAAAGAGCCAAAGTTTTGAATTCAAATAATCATATATTTGATTTCTAATTCCAGGATGAGTGTATAACCTTGGCCTATATTGGTAAAATTAGGGACAGTTCTTTCTACCTTTGTTTGTTCTTTTGTCATAATTAATATTAAGAATCTCTGTCTGACCTTCAAAGGTTAATGCATACATATTGTCTTTTACTATAAGCTTTTTCTTATAAGACTTTATCACTCTTCATGAACAAACTTTTTAACAATCAGCCTCTTTATTCAAAGGAAATATTTATAACCCCAAGATATATACTAGGTAATAGAGTATAACACACTTATAGTGCATATTTTGTAGCTGGACCTGCTCTAATATATTTGGCTCATTTAATGGCCATGAAAAATCTATGATCTTGGGAATGCAGTATCGATATCCCCAGTTTATAGCTGGAAAAAACAGGGCATCCAAGGTCATAAACTTGCTAATGGTGGAAGCTACACTTGAACCCAAGTAGTCTGGGTCCAATCTGTGTAGTACTAATACACTACTGCTTTTCATACACAGAATAATTAAAAATAAACTGAAAACAAAACACAGAGTTAATTTGAATAAAATGTTTATGAGACAAGAGCTCCAGACTCTCCAACTTAACCTAACTTTTCTCCCTGGGACAGGCCTCAAAGTGGTTCTTGGATTTAGAGTAGTCCAAATACCAACCTTTAGATTTTCCCATTTCTCTATCTATACAAATCCTTTGTTTTTTCTAAAATTTCATTGTTTAAAAACCATATAGATACCCACCAGTTACCATGGAGTTGATTACAGCTCTTATAGATGCCATGTGTGTCTGAGTAGAATTATGCTACATAGGGTTTTCGGTGACTGAGTTTTCTTCTGAGGCATCTCTAGATGAACTAGGAACTCCATGTGGTTAGCAGCCAAGCAAGTTAACCATTTGCATCACCCAGGAACTCTATCTAATCACCACTAACTCTCAAATTTACATTTGGATCCATTTCATGAAATCCAGACTTCTACCTCCATCTACTTGATACCTCTTCTTGGAGATTTGATAAGTTTCACAAGTTAACATGTCGAAACTCCTCATTGTCTCTGGTCCTACACACTCACTCTCTCTCTCTCTCTCTCACACACACAGAATTGCTCCTCCTAGGTGTGGTATTTCCAATTACAGTAAATGGTAATGCATCCTTGGAGTTGTTCAGGCTAAAAATCTGTCAGTCATCTTAGATATCTTTCTCTCATAGTCATTTAGAGAATGCTACTGGCTTGAGCTTCATATAAGTACAATATCTAAATCCTATTACTATTTCCATTGATGTTACTCTGATCTGGGCTACCATCATCTCTCACTTGTCTCCAAATTTATCTGAGCTTCTACTCTTTCCTTCATAGCAATTTTTATTCTAAACAGAAAAGAGAGTGATATATTTTATATACAAATTAGATTGTGTCATTTCTCTGCTCATAACCTTCCAGTGATTTCCATCAGACTCTAAATGAAAGCCTACAAATCCTACATGACTCTTACCCTGTGTTTCACTGATTTCCTCTTCCACCAGACTCCCTCTTGCCACTCCACTCCACCTTCACTGGCTTCCTTGCCATTCTTTGAACATGCTATGTATAATCCCACTTTAGGGCCTTTCCTTTTTGTTCTTTTTCCACTTGGAATACACTTCCATCAGATACGCTCATGGCTTATTCACTCATTTCCTTCAGATCGCTGCTGTATTAAACCGTATTCTCAAACACTCTTAAAATAGTTACTTCCATCACTTCTCCTAAAAATTCTTTCTTCCTTACCCTGCTTTATTGTTCTTCAGAACACTTGATACCATTTCAATGCTACGTAATTTTGGTAATTTACTGTCTATTTCCTTCCATTCCAACCCCTACTATAATTTCATTTCATAGCTCAAAGGAGTTGCCCATTTATTTTTGTTGTTGCTGAATCAGTAGATCCCATAGGACTCAGTCACTAAATATTTTTTGAAGAGAAGAATGAATGATGAATCTCTGAGAAATTTCTAAGTTTTGTGGAATAATCATGAACCCTAGTAACTCAGCAACAGATGACAGAGGTATGACAATGGGATGAGCTGAGGAGTAAGGAAAAGAAGTTGGTGTCACCAACTTGGTTTCCAGGCTGCCCTCAGATTATAAAAATGAAGAGTCTAAATGTCCCAACATGGTAAGGGTTGTTAGTGGTGAAGCCAAACTTTCCATTGAGTCATGCCAGTGTTAGCATCCAGGGTGACTTAGCCTGAAAGAATAGGGTCCAAGATGTGGTATTTACAGTAAAAGTATGAAGTAAAACTTTGACTCTACTTGGAGCAGAAGCACATCTGTGACTGGGATGTAACAAGTGAAAAGATCTAGGGGAATCATTAGGTACCAGTTGACTACAGATCAGGGTCAAGTGCCAATTCCAGCAAGCCTCCAGAAATGGACACAGAATTGCAGCATGAATTGGGGCTATATGGAAAAGTCTTGGCATCACAGAATCAGGGCAGGAAGCACCCAATCCAAATGGACTGAATTCTGGGTCACAGAAAGCACCTCTGTTACCAAGCCCAGACTTTCCCCAGTGGTAGGGTGAAGTCTGCTACTGTAGTCTTTTCCCTTGGGGGTTGGTATTTTGCAGGTGCTGAGCTTCAGCACCTGTAGCCAAGCTGAGCTGGCGAAGGCAGGGCTGACACCTTTTGCTACAGCATATAACAGATTACCTTTCTGAGGGTTTCTCCAGCTTATGTTTATGGTATTTACCTTCTGTTCCTTTTGGTTTGTTTATTTGTTTAAAGAAAGATTAAATAACCTCACACAACATCATGCCACTTGAAAATAAAATGAATCTTGAAATTTTTTTCTACAAAGAGATAATGAGGTAAACAAACACCTCTGTCTCCTGCCCACCTCTCTCAGGTGTGCCTGCTGTCAGAATTTTCCTGTTATACCAATCTTACTACTGACTACACAAAATTATTTTTCACAAGCACAGATTTTTTTTTTTTTTAAATAAGTCTCAGTGGTTCCTGTAGCCCATCTTCTATAAGAAGCCTTCTTTGTTACTTTCAACTAACAGCCCCTGTCTCCTACTAAGAGCTGAAAGCTCAATCTTGTTGACATTGTGAAATATTTTGCTTTCTGCCAATGCCTCAACTTGCTTCATATTGATACCTCTAGATCAGATTTCTACTCTGAGTCCAGGCCCATATATTCAATAGCCTACTTGACATTGTCCCTTGGTTATCCCCAAAGAAGCCATCTCAAACTCCAAAATTGACCTTAAATTCTTATCCCTTCCAAGGTGGCCTATTTTAGTAAGTGACACAAATATCCACCTTGACATAGCTTATTTGGTTTTCCAGTCTCCAGTTATGGCTAAGTCAATTCTTACTTATGATGACCTCATGTGGGTCAGAGTAGAACTGTGTTCTATAGAACTTTTAATGACTGATTTTTTTTGGAAGTAGATCACCAGGGCTTTCTTCCCAGATGTCTTTGAGTAGACTAAAACTTCCTTCTTTTTGATTAGCAGCTGAGTACATTAACCAATTGAGCAACCCATGGACTCCTTATTGGCTTTAGCAATTGTTTAATCTTTAAAATGATGTCAAAGCAAGATGCAATCTTATTCTGAAAGTGAGAAAATACAAAGGACACAGTCTTAGTTTGACAAGTTCAATAATAAAACACATGCTATTATATTCGTCTAACTAATCAGTTGCGTCAGAGGGAAGGTTGGGCAATCTACTTCCGTAGAGATACCACCTTAGAAACCCAAGGAAGGGTCACAAGGACTCGGGTCCGACTCGACGACAAATAACAACAACAACAACCAGTTGCGATGGAATTGATTCTGATTTACGGTGACTCCATGTATGTCAGAGTGGAACTGTGTTCCACGGGGCTTTCAATGGCTGATTTTTATACTAGCCCTATATGGCAATTGGTGCTCTGTCACATGGAGTCACTGTAAGTCTAAATCAACCTGAAATACCTAACAACAATAACAAGGAATGCTGGTGGAATAGAACTTAAAGTGCTTGTCAGCTGAAAGAAATGTTGGTGGTTTAAACCCATCGGCTGCTTCATGGGAGAAAGATGAGGCAGTGTGCTTCTGTAAAGATCTATAGCCATAGATCTATGGGGCAGATCTGCTCTGTCCCATAGAGTTGCTATAAGTTGGAATTAACTCAATAGCAACGGAGTTTTACAACAATAACAAGTGATAGTCTAACTTAGTACAAACATTTTGGGGAAATAATTAGCATCATCTAGTATATGTGAAGATGAAACTAACCTATTGTTGTAGTGGCTGTTGAGTTCATTCTGCCTCATGAGAAATTCCACACCTAGATGCATAACTTAAAAAAAAAATGCACTTATGAGGCACCAGGCAACATGTTTAATGGTATGGTAAAAAAATTGAAATTTAAGTGTTTTTCTACAGAAGACTTGATTATTACTTTGATAAAATTCAGTATTAAGTCAGAATATTGAAAATGAGTTGCAGCTACACTCAAAAGAATGCATGAATCTTAGGACCAAAATATTAAATAAATAAATAATAATAATAATACATAAATAAATTTAAAAAGTCAAGTTGTCAGAGAAGTCATGCAATATATTTTTGTTTCTATAAATTCCAAAATTTTGTATAACCAAGCATTACATTTTACAAATAAAAATGAGCATAGTAAAAGTAAAGAAATGCTATTGTTGTTGTTTTGTGCTGTTGAGTCAATTCTCATGCTGACCCTATATGACAAACTAGAATTACCAGATAGGGTTTCCTAGACTACATATCTTTATGGGAGTAGACTACCCACATTTCTGTTAGCAGCCAAGTATTTAACTGTTGTGCCACTGTTGTTTGTTGTTATTATGTGCCGTCGAGTAGGACCCGACTCATAGCAACCCCTCCTTTGGTTTCCGAGGTGGCATCACTAAGGAAGTAGATTGCCCAACCTTCCTTTCGAGGAGTGGCTGGTGGGTTTGAACTGCCAGCCTTCTGGTTAGCAGTCAAGTGCCTTAAGCACTACGTCACAAGAGTTCCCAGGGATGCTTAATGAAATGCTAGAGAATTCCTTTTCTTTTCCAGTCATTTGTATTCATTTCTGTCATTCTGTATTTTGTAATAGTTTTCCTTCCTCTGGAAGAATTTTCTTTATTGATTCTTGTCTTGTCCTTCTGCTCACCGCAAACTATTTCAGTGTCTGTTTTTTATCCGAAAATGACCTTATTTCAGATTTTTATTTTGCTTTTTATTAAGATTGCTTTTTTGGGGGTATAGGATAATATATTGAGTTTTGTGTACTTTTAAGATGTAATTATTTTATCTTTTGTTTTCCAGATTTGAAGTTGAAAAGTATTATTGTTTCTACCTTGAATGTAATGGATTACTTTTCTCTAGAATTTTATGAATTTTCCTTTTTTTTTTTTTTTTGGCAATTTAACAATATGTGCTTAGTTTTCTATCTATAGCTTTATTTGTATTTTCCCTGATTTGAGTTTGTCGAGATTATCGAGTCTGTACATTTATGTCTTTCATTAGGCTTGGAAAACAAGTCATTATCTCTTCAAATATTTTCTGTGTCAACCTTTTTCCTCCTTGGACTCCAATTAAACATAAATTAGAACATTTGACTCAAATCTACTCCTCTCTTAAGCTTTCTGCTCTTATTTGCCTTTTTTTTTTTCCTGCATTCTTCTGAAGTTTTGCTTCTATAAAATTTGGATTATTGATGCTGAAGTTCTGCTTTCTAACCTGAATGCTCCATGACTATTTCAGAAATTGGGCTATGTCTTACATCATTGTAAAAAAACAAACTTGTGAGTGACACGGAAGAGAAAATTTTTCCATATAGTTGAAATTGCCTTTTGTACCAGCAAACAGCCATGTGTCAACAATATCTAGACAACAATTTTTATCTCAAGTTAATTACATGCCTTGGTAATACTACCTGAAGTAGGAATTTAGTTTAAAATTAAAATGCTGCTTGTATCATAAAATAGATTTCAGAGAGTGATGGAAAATTTGCAAATGGATGGTGATAGTTGCACAATATGAGGAATGTAATTAATGTCACCACATTTTACATATAAAAATGTTGAAATGGCAAATGTAAATGTCTATATACATATATATGCACATATATATACATATACATATACATATATATGCACATATATATTTATATAAACACATATATATGTGTGTATGTTTGTGTGTGTATGTTGTTGTTAAGTGCCATTAAGTCAGCTCTGACTCATAGTGACCCTGCATACAACAGAACAAAACACTGCTCAGTCCTGTGCCAGTCTAACAATCCTTGCTATACCTCAGCCCACTGTTGCAGCCACTGTGTTAAGCCATCTCATTGAGGGCCTTCTCTTTTCTCGTTGACCCTCTACTGGTAAAGTAGAGATCCTTCTCCAGGGAATGGTCACTTACATAACATGACCAAAGTAGGTGAGACAAATTCTAGCCATTCTTGCTTCCAAAGTTCATTCCGGCTACACTTCTTCCAGGACAGATTTTTTAGTTCTGGCAGTCCATGGTACTTTTGGTATTCATTGCCAACACCACAACTCATCAACTTTTTTTTCAGTCTTCCTTATTCATTGTTCAGCTTTCACACACAAGAGGCAATTGAAAACACCATGGCTTGGGTTAGGTGCACCTTAGTCTTCAAAGTGACTTCTTTGTTCTTCGGTACTTTAAAGAGGTCTTTTGTGGCAGATTTGCCCAGTGCAGTATGATGTCTTGACTGCTGCTTCTATTGGTATTGATTGTGTAATCAAGTAATATGAAATCTTTGGCAACCTCAATCTTTTCTCCATTTATCGTGATGATGTTTATTGGTCCAGTTGTGACAATTTTCATTTTCTTTTTGTTGAGGTGTAATTGATACTGCAGACTGTAGTCTTTAATCTTCATCAGTAAGTGTTTCAAGTCATCCTTACTTTCAGCAAGCAAGGTTGTGTCACCTGCATATCACAGATAGTTAATGAGTCTTCCTCTAATCCTGATGCTACATTCTTCTTCATATAATCTAGCTTCTCAGATTATTTGCTCAGCATACATATTGAATAAGTATGGTGAAAGGATACAACCCTGACATATTCCTTTCCTGATTTTAAACCACGCAGTATTCCCTTGTTCTGTTTAAACAACAGCATCCTGGTCTATGTACAGGTTCCTCATGAGCACAATTAAGTGTTCTGGAATTCCCATTCTCCTCCATGTTATACATAATTTGTTATGATCCACACAATTGAATGATTTTGTATAGTCAATAAAACACAAATCAACATCTTTCTGGTATTCTTTGCTTTCAACTAAGATCTATCCCACATCAGCAATATTATCCTTCATTCTATGTCCTCTTCTGAATCCAGCTTGGATTTCTGGAAGTTCACTGTTAATATACTGCTGAACCCATTTTTCAATTATCTTCATCAAGATTTTACTTGTGTGTGATATTAATGATATTGTTACATAATTCCCACATTCTGTGGGATAACCTTTCTTTGGAATGGGTACAAATATGGACCTCTTCCAGCCAGTTGGCCAGTTAGCTATCTTCCAAATTTGTTGGCATAGACAAGTAAATGCCTTCAATGCAGCATCTGTTTGTTGAAACATCTCAATGGGTATTCTGTTAATTCCTGAAGGCTTGTTTTGCACTAGTTCTTTCAGTGCAGATTTGACTTCTTCCTTCAACACCATTGGTTCTTGATCACATGCCACATCCTGAAATGAATGAACATTGACCCATTCGTTTTGGTGCAATGACTCTGTATATTCCTTCCATCTTCTTTTGATGTTTCCTGCATATTCAATATTTTACCCATAGAATTTTTCAATGTTGCAACATGAGGCTTAAATTTTTCCTTCAGTTCTTTCAGCTTGAGAAATGCCTATCTTGTTCTTTGCATATATATATATACACATATGTTTATATATACATATGTGTGTGTGTGTAGTGTGTGTGTATGTTTATACAAGAAATACATATAAAGACCATAATAAAAATATATTTGTATATTTTAAAATATGATATTATGATGCATCACTGAAATTATAAAGGTCATTGTACACAAGACATTGCCTCCTAGGTAACTATAGCTTAAAATCCAATAAGAGAGAATAGATTTTGACAAATATATTGAAAGAACACATATAATTTTTGAAGCTAGGAGATACTAATATGCTTTCTATAGGAATATCTTAATGGTATCTAATATTTGCCTATATAAACTTTCTAGGTGAATTTGAAAAGAAATTGACTTCAAAACATAAGTTATGATTTTAATCTAACAATAAATTCTACCAATACCCTGCTAATTTTCTAAAATCCACAAATTTGTATTACAGATAATAGAGTAGTCAAATTATTAGTATCACCTACACAGGCTAATGAAAATGCAACATATCATCTTAATAATCTGGGAAACTATGCATGGCCATTAGGGATTTTGAAGATTCTTGGTACTTAATATTAATATAGCCTAAAGCTCTGGTGGCATAGTGCCTAAGGCATTTGACTACTAATGAGAAGGCTGGTGGTTCAAACCCACCAGCCACTCCTCGAAAGGAAGACTGGGCAATCTAATTGCATAGAGATACCACCTCAGAAACCTAAGGAGGGGTCGCTATCAGTCAAAATCAAGTCGATGATAGTGAGTTTTTTTTTTTTTTTTTTAGAAACCCCTATTTTGATTGCAATTCTGAGGAAGGAAATGTTGTTGCTGTTGTTATGTGATGTCGAGTCAGCCCTGACTCATAGCAACCTCTCCTTGGATTTCCGAAGCAGTATCACTACAGAAGTAGGATTGCCCAACCTTCCTTCTGAGGAGTGGCTGGTGGGTTTGAACTGCCAGCCTTCTGGTTAGCAGTCAAGTGCCTTAGGCACTATGCTACCAGAGCTCCTTGTAAATATAGTTTCTTGGCTTTTGCAGCAAACCTGTTCTGATTTGCCTTCAGCCACACTGCAGCCTCTCTTCTTCTGTTATATGTACATAATCATTAACCAGTCACTAAATGATATAGTTTCTTAAGACCTCTCCTAGTCCTCAACTTTACCTTGTTTTCACGCACTATCATCCATATCTCCAGATTTATTACCACCAGTTTATAGAAAATGTTGAGTTATATCTTATGCACAGATTTCTCTTTGGAACACCAGTTCCATATATCCAAATGACAAGTTGATATATCTATCTGATATCTCAAAGACACCTCAAATTCAACATTTTCAAATTTGAACTCTTGGTGTCAGTTGTTCCTGGGAATAGTGCTGGTATCAATTATCATAGCAAAATCAGAATCTGCTAGGCCAGGAGACAAATGTAGCCTATGACTTGTTTTCATATGTCCTATAAGCAAAAACTGTTTTAAAATGCTTATTAAAAGCAAAGCAAAACAAAAAAGAATATGCAACAGAGTCCATGTGTGTTCTGCAAAGCCTAGATTGGTCCTTTACAGAAAAAAAATTTACCAACCCCTGAGTCAGATTCAGACTCTTCTTTTAATACTTCCTGGGGGCTCTGATGTCATAGTGCCTAAGGCATTTGACTGTTAACCAGAAAGATGGTGGTTCAAACACACCAGCCACTCCATGGAAGGATGATTGGGCAATCTACTTCTGTAGAGATACCACCTCGGAAACCCAAGTAGAGGTTGCTATTAGTTGAATTGACTCCAGGGCAGTGAGTTTCATTTTTGGTTGGTTCACTCATGTGCCATATCCAGTTCATCACAAAATATTTTATCAATCTGAAGAATATTCTGGAAATATTTTCACTTCTCAGTAGCCTCTTGCTGATTTATTTCCCTGAGTTCACTCTGAGAGGGACAAAATATGTCATTTGTCTGCTAAAAATATTCAGTAGCTTTATATTGTTCCTAGAATAAAGAATCAAATATTTGTGTGGTTTGTAAGACACACACTAAGCCTGCTTTCATTTATAGTGCTCCAGCCACAGCAAAATACTCCCTGCTTTTTGCTGCCCAGGACCTTGGGAAATATGTTCTTTTGGTCCCTGAAATACTCTTCACCCCTCATTTCTCCTCCAGTGAATTGCTACTGTTGTTTACAAGCTCATTTCCATTATACTATATCTTAAGGGGAATACAAAAAGTATTTCACAATTAAGTATGATATCATCTGTAAATATTTTATAGATACCCTTTATCAATTCAAGGAAGTTCTATTTTATTCCTAGTTTGTTGATAATTTGTGGCATGAAGAGATGTTGAATATTGTCAGGGATTTTTTTTTCTACATCCAATAAAATGATCATGTGCTTCTTCTGCTTTAGTCTATAGATGGTGTATTACATTGATTTATTTTTGAATGTTGAACCAGTCTTGCATTCCAGGGATAAACTTACCTTATAAATGGTGTTTTCTTTTCATATATTTGTACTTTCAATTTTCTAATGGCTAAAGATTTTTACATCTATGTTGATGAAGATTATTGTTTAGTCATTTTCTTTTTCTGCAATGTCTTTGTCTGTATTTGATTTTAGGGTAATGTTGGCCTCATGAAATTAGGTGAGAAGTATTTTCTCCTTTATTTTTTAGATTAGGTTATGTAGGATTGGTGCAATTGATTTCTTAAATGCGTAGTAGAATTTGATAGTGAATCTGGGCCTGGAATTTTCTTTGTTGGAAGATTTTTAATATGGACTCTATTTCTGTATTCAGTATGAGAGTAATCATGCTTCTGATCTTTTCTGTTCAATGAGGTTGCATAATTTGTATTTTTCAAGGATTTGTTCAACTTCATTCATCTAAGATGTTACATTCATAGGTATTGAGTTTTAACATGATATAATTCTTTTATTGTTCTTATAAACGCTTTTGCATTTGTAATTATATTTCTTCTTTTACTATTGAATTAAGTTTGTGTCCTCTCTTTTTTTGTCTTGGTCAGTCTAGGTAGAGATTTATAAATTATATTAAGCTTTTAAAAGACAGCTTTTTATTTATTGATGTATCTTATATTTGAAGTTGGGTATTGCTGTGTAATTCTTTACTCTGGTTCACCTTTAGGTCACATCAGGAAGACAGAGGAAAAAAAATCTATGAAATGCTTACGAGTTGTTGAGTTCAGTTCCCAATTTTTCAGATATTGTTTACTTTTCAGAGTCCTCAAGTAGTTATTTACTATATTCTGTCCAAAATGTTTAGATGTAATCAGTAGGAGATACAGGCTGTAGTTGTCTTATTTCATCTTGACTGACTATGGAAATCTGTGTGTTTTGTTATTATTGTTGTTATTAATGTCTCTTTTCTGTATTCTATAAATTCCTTGAGGTCAGAGAGCTTTCCTCTTACCAATCTATCTTTAAAGCTTAACATAGAGAATTGGACATCAATATATGATATCATTGGTAGTAAATTATTTAATTTACAGGATATACTCTATGTAGTTCTCTTAGTTTTCCCTGAAGTTTATTGTTGTATCTTGGTGGTATATCTTATAAAATAGATATTAAGGATCATTGATATATTAATTTTATATTGCAATGTAACAAATTATTACTAATATAATGGATTAAAATTGCACATTTAATACCTTAGTTTCTATAGGTTAGGAGTTCAGGATCTCCTCAGGATTTTGTTGAGAGTTTCATAAATCTACAGTCAAAATGTTAGCTGTGACCTCATCAGGAGGCTCACTAAGGAAAAATCTATGTCCATGCTTATTCAGGTTGTTGGCAGAATTCAACTCCTTGTGGGTACATGACTGAGTTCCCTGGTTTCTTATTAGCTGTTGGCTGGAGGCCACCATCAGGTCCTAGGGGCCACCATAGTTCCCTGGCACATATCCGTACTGCCTATTGATAGTCAGTTCACAACATGGCTGTTTGCTTCTTGAAAGCCCACAGGAAAATATCTTTCTGAGTCTGGTAAGTCATAATCTTTTATTATGTAATTATGGGAGTAACATCTCATTCGCCATATTTTATTGGTTAGAAGCAAGTCATAAGGGTGGAGGGTTTTATAAGAACTCATTGGGCATTGCGTATCTTTCATAAAGGAAGTAAAACATTTCTTTATTTCATACCAGTATTTAGAATACACATTATTTAGAATGAATAAGACTAGAATCAAGTCCAGGGAGTTGATATGTCTCTCATTTCACTTAATGTCATGTTAGTTCCATGTTCCTATAAACCAGAGAGTGTTTATAAGAAATGAATTTATCAGTGAACACTTGAGACTTACATTTGACAGAAGATAGCCCCTGCTGGCTTATCTCTTAAATAAAAATCCAAAATAAAACCAAATGACATTTTAATTTCATTTTACTCTTCTAAATATTTCTGATAAAACAGTGTACTGTGTTTGAGAGTTTCACAGTTTGTAATTCTACTCATGTTAGTAATTTAAGAGTTATGCCTTCTAAAGTGGTACAGGCGGGTCTCATAGATCAAGAGTCACTTTGTGATGGGATACATTATATATGACAACTAAACACATCCATTCAACACTTACTTCAGTGATGCTGCTTCCATTGACTCCCAATCAAATTGCATGTACTAAACTCATTGAAAATTACTTGGGAAGTGATATTTGATATCATCAACAGTTAGGAAAACTAAAGAAAGCTGAAACATATAATCATAGCTTAGATATATAAACTAAAGTCAAAACATAATTTTTCCCTACTTCAGTTTGTGGTCAGCATTAAGATCATTGAAGCACTGTCCAAACACTTTCTATGCAATACTTGTATTCAGGTTTTTACACCACATAGATGATTTACACCTCAGCCTTCCTAAAATTAAACAATCTCTCCTCATTTATTGATGCATTTAGGTTCCAGAGACCAAGTCATTATGCAAAAATCAGCATTATGCAAAAGTGGAGGATGACCACATCAGACCAAAAAATGAAGAATAACTACATTATTACATAACTGTAACATGACATCATTACAAAATTGTGAAATTACATCATTACATAACTGCCAAACCACTGAGAATCATGACCCCAGCCAAGTTGACACATATTTTAGCCATCACAGCCAGAATTACTTTCACTTCATACCTCAGCATTTGCTACTGCCAGGTAAACATTATTAACTCACAAATAGTCAGAGAGTAGTTTCTTTTCTTTTTTTTTTTTTTTTAACCATTTTTGTAAGTGCAAAATGTCAGATGATGAGAGAGTTGATAAGTGAAGAGTACATGTAATTAATTTTTTCCAACCAAACCAAACCAAATCCACTGCTACCCAGTTGATTCCAACTCATAGTGACTCCTCCACCCCGCCTCCCCTAGCTTTGGGTTTCTGAGGCAGTAAATCTTTATGGAAGTACATTGCCCAGTCTTGCTTTTGAGGTGTGGCTAGTGGGTTTGAACCACCAACCTCCTGGTTGCAGTCAGATGCCTTAAGCACTGTGCTACCAGAGCTCCTTAATTTTTTTTTCCCAAAGGTGCTCCTAAATGATTTTATTACACTCAGAACCATGCTATTTAAACCTCCATTAGATCTCAGTGTCTATAATGTAGACCAATCACTTCATAAAGAGTGGGCTTCAAGGGCTACAGGAGGGCCAAAATTCAGTGTGGTTCTTTCCTGTCATCACAGGTGGAAGCCAATTTATAGTCTGTAAGGATGGCCAACATCAAAAATAAATGACAAATCTGAAATTTACAGAGATGATAGGGATTAGGTAGAAAGGGGTTAAGCTTCAGGCACTGGAAGGCGATGGTGAGTATGAGTGTTGGTAAGCAAGGACAGTCAGGTGAGTCAGAGAAAGAGACAAGTTTGAGATGTTCCTGTGACAATGAACCAAAGGAAGGTAGAGAAGGGTAGTATCCAATCTCGTTAGCTTGCCTACAAGGCTCCTTACGACTTAGTCTGTCCCACTGGTCTTTTCTCATTCTTGCCCCTTTTTGTTGTCCATTCTGCTCACATGGAGTTTCTCACCATTCCCTTCACATAAAACACTCTTGTTGATTTCCTTGATCTTTATATGTAATTTTATATGTAATTACTATCTCCATTCCTACAATATCCTTATTATTTTCTGTATTAGAAGATCATAATCACCCTTTACAAATGAGTTTGAAGATTTTCTTCTCTGTGATGTAATTTGGCTCTTTTCTTTATAAATATTGATAATCAAAGCACTGATCTCACTACAGTTTTCTTTTCTGTCTCCTCATATGTTTTCTGTAGATAGCAGGAGAGTTTTGTTCATTGAGGAAATGTGCTAAGAATCAGGTATATTATTCTGTAAGTGACTGCCAGTTTTATTCAACTTCAGATCAAGGAATCATTGGATGATTAAGTGCTATAGAAGATAAAACAATCCAGTTCCTGTATTCAAGAAATCTACTCTATAACTGACAAGAAGAACATCTCACAAGTAATACCAGATAGTATATGATAAATAATAAAATCTAGCATTTATATCCACCACTTTTCTGTCAGTTTGTGTTATAGTGGTGGCTCGTCTGATGCTGTAATGCTGGAAGCTATGCCATTGGTATTCCAAAAAGCAGCAGGGTCACCAGTGGTAGACAGGTTTCAGTACAGTTTTCAGACTAAGACAGATTAGGAAGAAGGATCTGACTAGGTTCACTTCTGAAAAAATGGGGAAACATTGTCTGATATAGTGCCAGAAGATGAGCCCCTCAGGTTGGAAACCTAATAAAATACAATGGGGGAAAAACTGGTTTCTTAAAGTAAAAGTAATCTTAATGGAATGGATGGAATAAAGTGTTCTGGACCTTCACTTGCTGATGTAATTTGACTCAAAATGAGAAGAAACAGCTGAAAATATTCATTAATAATTGGAACATGGAATGTACCAATATGAATCTAGGAAAACTTGAAGGAAGTTATCAGAAATGAAATGGAAAACTCACAGATTGATATCTTAGGCATTAGTGAGCTGAAATGGACTGGTACTGGCCATTTTTTAATCAATCATATGATCTACCATGTCAGGACTGACAAACTGAAGGGGAATGATATTGGGCTTATTGTCATAAAGAACATTTCAAGATCTACCCAGAAGTAAAATGCTGTCAGTGGTAGGATTATATGCAAACACCTATAATGAAGACCAGTTAATACTATGACTATTCAAGTTTGCACACCAAGCACTAAAGCCAAAGATGAAGAAATTGAAGATTTTTACCAATTTCTGTGGTCTGAAATTGACAAAACATGCAAACAAGATATATTGATAATTACTGGTGATTGGAATGTGAAAGTTGGAAACAAAGATAAAACATTGATAGTTGGAAAACAGAACCTTAGTGATAGATATCAACTCATCATATGATAGAATTTTGCATGACCAACATCTTATTCATTGCAATTATCCTTTTTTCAACAACATAAATGACAACTATATACGTGGACCTCACAGATGTAATATACAGGAATCAGACCAGCTACATCTGTTGAAAGAGGCCATGGAGAATCTCATTATCATCAGCCAGAGCAAGGCCAGAGGCCAACTGTGGAACAGACCATCAATTACTCATATGCAAGTTAAGTCGAAGCTGAAGAATATTAAAACAATTCCATGAGAGCCAAAATACAACCTTGATTATGTCCCACCTGAATTTAAAGAGCATCTGAAGAACAGATTTGATTCAATGAAGAGTAATAACTGAAGACCAGATGAGTTGCAGGATGACATTAAGGACATTATAAATGAGGAAATAAAAAAAATCATTAAAAAGACAGGAAAGGAAGAAAGACCAAAATGGATGTCAGAAGAGACTCTGAAACTTACTCTTGAATGGAAAGTAACTAAAGTAAATGAAAGAAATTATGGAGTAAAAGCTGATCAGAAGATTTCAAGGAGTGGCTCAAAAAGACAAAGTGAAGTATAATAATAAAATGTGCAAAGACTTGGAATAGAAAATCAAAATGAAAGAACATGATTGGCATTTCTCAAGAAAGAAATGAAGAAAAAATTCAAGCCTCAAGTTGCAATATTGAAGGATTATATAAGGAAAATATTAAACAATCCAGGAAGTATCAAAATAAGATGGATGGACTACACAGAGTCACTGACTGTATCACCAAGAAGAATTGTTTGAGGTTTAATCATTTCAGGATATAGCATATGATTAAAACCAGTGATACTGAAGAAAGAAGTCCAAGTTGCATTGAAGGAATTGGAGAAAAATAAGACTTCGGGAACTGATGGGTTACCCATTGAGATATTTTAACACATAGAGACAATGCTGGAAGTTCTCAGTTGTTTATGTCAAGATATTTGGAACATAGGTATCTGGCCAACTGAATAGAAGAGATCCATTTTTGTGCCCATTCCAAAGTAAGGTGATCCAACAGAATGTGTAAATTATCAGACAATATCATTAATATCACACACAAGTAAAATTTTGGTGAAGACAATTTAAAAATTATTACAGCAGTATATCAACAGGGAACTGACAAACATTCAAGCCAGATTCAGAAGAAGATGTCGAATAAGGGATATTACTGCTGATGTCAGATGGACCTTGACCGAAAGCAAAAAATACCAGAAAGATGTTTACCTGTGTTTTATTGACTATGCAAAGGCATTTGAGTGTGTGGATCATAATGAATTATGGATAACATTTCAAAGAATGGGAATTCCAGAATACTTAATTGTGCTCATGAGGAACCTGTACATATATGAAGAGACACTCCAGAATAGAACAAGGGAAAACTGCATGGTTTACAATCAAGAGTGGTGTGCATCAGAGTTCTGTGTTTTTACCATACTCATTCAACCTGTATGCTGAACAAATATTCTGAGTAACTGGATTATATGAAGAAGAAGGCAACATTAGGAAGGGAGGAAGACTCATTAACAATCTGCAATATGCAGATGATATAACTTTGCTTGCTGAAAGTGAAGAAAATTTGAAGCAATTATTGATATAGATCAAAGACATTAGTATGGGTTGCACACCCACAAAAAGAAAACACAAATCCTCGCAATTGGACCAATGAGCAACATCATGATAAAAGGAGGAAAAAAATGAATGTCTCAAGGATACCATTTTACTTGGATCCATAATTAATACCTATGTAAGCAGCAGTCAAAAAATGAAATGACAAAATTGGGGAAATCTTCTGGAAAAGGCCTGTTTAAGGTGTTAAAGAGCAAAGATGGCAGTTTGAAGGCTAAGGTGCACCTGACCCAAGGCATGGTGTTCAATAACCTCACATGCATGTGACAGCTGGACAGTGAATAAGGAAGATCACAAAAGAATTGATGAATTATAATTGTGGGGTTGGTGAAGAACATTGAATGTACCATTGACTGTTAGAAAAAACAAATCTGTCTTGAAGACAGATGGAATATTTCTTGGAAAGAAAATGGCCAGACTTCAACTGTTGTACTTTGGTCAGGTTGTCAGGAGGGGTGAGTCCTTCAAGAAGGATATCATGCTTGATAAAGTAGAGGTTCAGCAAAAAGGGGAAGACTCTCAATGAGATGGATTGTGGCTGTGATGATGGGCTCGAGCATGGTGATGATTGTGACAATGGAGAAAGGCCAGGCAGTGTTTTGTTCTGTTAAACACAGGGTCTCTAGGAGTTGGAAGTGACTCAATGACACCTAAAAACAAAAGCAGCATTTGTATAGCACCCCATAAGCCTCAATTATTACCTCATTTGGTTCTTGCACAGTATTTGACTGAGATGATATTATTGTCACTACTTCACAAATAAGAAAAGTAAGTTAGGAGTCTTTTCAAGGTCTCACATTTAGTGTCCAATTGTCAAAGTTAGGAATTAAATTTTGGTTTCATATTCCAAATGTTATGCATTTTTCCCAAATTAAAATGCTTCTAATTAAATTGTATAAGTATATAAATGTATAACTGTTTCTGAAAAAGAGTGTTTGCTTTTGCTGCATTGGGAGGAAAGGCTTAATATAGAATTTGCTACTTGAGGTAACTCTGGAATAATAGAAGGCAATTTGATTATGAAGTAAAAGTGAGAAGCCATTTTAGAGAGGGAAGAAAGACTGAACATGTTGAGTATGGGATATAAAGATTCCGACTGAGTACTAATCGTAGAAAGCTTTAAGTGCCTGTTAGAATTTTAATTGTTCTTGAAGACAATAGGAACTATTAATAATTTTAGAGAAAGAAAGTAAAATGATGAATGTGATGTATCAGTGGTCCCAATTTGGTGGTGACATTAAGTGAATAAATTGTTGGAGGTTCCTGAAGGCAAGATAATCAGATTGGAGACCTATTCACATACAAGTGAGATATTGGCTCTGACAAACACCAAATGAACTCAGTGGAGAGAATATTGGTAGCAAACTTTTACACAGAGAAGCAGTCATATTACATCCAGATAAATATTCATCTGCTTTTGATATTCAAGAAGATTTAATAATATATATGCATAGAAAATATTATCTTCTTAATAAGTCAGAACAAGGTATGTCTGAGTACCGACTGGTCAATCTCCTAAGGATGACTCAATGAACAAATCAAACTTGCCTTAAATAAGCTTTTATTCCAGCATTAAATGTACTCCAAACACAGATATTTGGCAATTAGTGACAAATAACCATGGCTTTTGGGGAGTGGTGAAGGGTAAGAGGGAGAAGTTGATCTTGAAAAGAAAATGGCTTGTTTCAGCAATTTATGCCTGAATGACTCAGGATGAAGCTATAAAAGCCTTTATATTTGAAATTGCTTGAAGAAATTCAGTTGAATAAAACCTCCCAAAATTCCCATTCCTGTGGGCAGCTGGGTGAAAAGTATGAGGCTTTGTTGTTGTCAAGAAGACTGGTCATTCTCATCAAGCTATTCAGAATACTTTGGTTTCTCAAGGTAATGCCTAAGCAGGAAGTAGGTACTGGAGCAAAATTATGTCTAAATTTAAAATAAATCCAGAGGGTTCTGTGCCAAATAATCACCAGCTGCTGTGAGATCAATGTGTGTGGAATTATTAACAGGAAGCAAATTACTAACTACAACCTATGGAGAAAATTTGTCTCGGGCAAGAACTTTCTTTGAAGGATTGCACCCAGCATGAAAACATTTAATTTCCCCACAGTCTCTCCACAGGGACCCACCAAGGGTGCCATTGGCAATAAACAAGAAGATGTTGGCTTCAAAGCTTTGGAATTACTAACCTGAAAGACAGAGGGAAGTTAGGGGTGGTGGTGAATTTCATCAACAATACCTTCAAGCCTTTATATAACAACTCTAGATTAACATATTAGTGACCACATCCCTATCATTGAGCCTGTGGCCTTGCCCATGTAGCACCTCAATAAATGTTCTCTATGATTTGTTGAATGAACTATACAGATATATTAATACAAAGTTAATACCACAAGAGATCATAGAGAACATCTCAGTGAAATTTACTTTTTTATCCAGAGTCATGTCACCTTGTTCTGAAACTAATTGGTGGTTTAGGAGGGAACAAGAACATAGATCTCCAGAAAAAGTCCATTGTTCCTCTGCTACATCAAAAAGATTTTAGTAATCCTGATGATACATCCAATCAATCTTTACTTTATGAGAAAATTAGAATATAAATTCACAAAAACTTTACCAAAAAGCAACTAGAGAGATAATCCAAATATCCACAAGCATTTTCCTCATTTCCTACAAACTCTGCTGATCAAAGATGACCTATGTTCATGTTTACAGAACTTTCTAGTAATATATGAAGAGCCATTAAGAAAGAGAAAATATGTTCCATTCTACACTGTCTCAAATTCCTGAAACACTGTCCTGAGTTTCTGCAATGGCACATACCCTGCAAAGCAAAGACAGGTCTTCTGGCTTCAGTTTGGGGGAGGCATGAAATATTGGAAAGAACATGTGACAGAGACTCATATTCAGATGATAGCTTTAAAATTTATTAACTGCTTAATCTTGAGCAAGCTACTTAATCATTCTAAGCTTCGTTGTCTTAATTGGAAAAAAAAAACTTAGAAAAGCTCATATTCTGTATAGAAATACAGATAAGTACACAGACAATTACAAAACAAGTGCCATGTCCATTATTTAGAAGACTATGGAAGTGTTGGAGGTGGTGGTATGATTAAAACCAGGGATGACTTTATAGAAAAGACGGTATCTAAACTGAATACTGAAAAATGGTATTATAGATTGAATTGTGTCCGCTTCTGTAAGATATTCTCTGGTGGAGTAGTGCCTAAGGCATTTGACCTCTAACCAGAAGACTGGCAGTTCAAACCCACCAGCCACTCCTCAGAAGGAAGGTTGGCAATCTACTTCCGTAGAGATGTCACCTGGAAAACCCAAGGAGAGGTCACTATGAGTTGGATCCGACTCAAAGGCAGAGAGCTTTTTTTTTTTTTTTTTTTCCTTAAATCCCTTGTACCTGATAATATGGCTTTGTTTGGAAACAGGGCCTTTGAAAATGGTATTGGTTAGGTTAATATATTATATTAGAGTAGGGTGGGTCCTAATTCAATACAATCAGTGTCCTTATACAAAGAGGATAAGAGACAAAAAGACAGAGAGATACAGATAGAAGACAGTCAGTCACCATATAAAGATGGAGGCAGAAATGGGAATGACTCATCTGCAAGCCGGGAGTTGCCAGGAAGAAGCAGAAGCTAGAAAGATGCATGAAAAGATATTCCCCTAAAGCCTTTGGAGGTAGCATGACCCTGATGACACCCTTAATTCAGACTTTCAGCCTCCAAAACTGTAAAAGTATAATAATTTATATTGTTTTAAGCCACCCAGTTTATGTTATTTTCTTATGTAAGCCCCAGGAAACCAATGCAAATGAGTAAACCTTTCA
This sequence comes from Orycteropus afer afer, assembly GCF_000298275.1. NCBI lineage: Eukaryota > Metazoa > Chordata > Mammalia > Tubulidentata > Orycteropodidae > Orycteropus > Orycteropus afer. The sequence goes on along the minus strand of NW_006921612.1, from coordinate 12,497,915 downwards.
GGAGATCTGGCAAGGATCTGTCCTCCAAGGAGAGAAAATTTCCAGAACAAATTCAGATAAGATGAGAGAATGACTACAATCCATATATTGAAGAAGCTTCATATAAGAGCTGATAGTATGAGATGAGTGAAAGGCAATAAGGCCAGACTGATAGACAGGTAGATCATGGATGACTTTGTTTTCTATGGTCTGGGCTTTGGCTTTAAACTGTGTTTCACAAAAGGATACTAATAAGGATTTCATAATACTTGTGTTAGCAGCAATGTGGAGAATGGCTTTGAAGAAGAAATAGGAGAGATAGAGCAAATAGTAAGAGAGTTGTTGCTATCTTCAAGGGTAGATATGAAGACCAGTAGTAAATTAGTCAGGGCAGGATAGGTCGTGCTATTTGTGGTACAGTGAATTACATAATATGGTCCTTGGTAGCATAATGACTGAGGCAATTGACTGCTAACCAGAAGGATAGCAGTTCAATTCCACCAGCCACCCCTCAGAAGGAGGTTGGGCAATCTACTTCTGAAGTGATACTGCTTCAGAAACCCAAGGAGGGGTTGCTGTGACTCGGGTCCAACTCAATGGCACATAACAACAACAACAACAACAGCTATAGTCTTCCATTTTATGATGTATTGTAAATCCTAGCCTCTATGCCTATGGTTAGGAGCTCTGGTAGCTTAATGCCTAAGGCACTTGACTGCTAACCAGAAGGCTGGCGGTTCAAACCCACCAGCCACTTCTTGGAAGGAAGATTGGGCAATCTACTTCCATCGTGATACTGCCTCGAAAACCCAAGGAAGGGTCTCTATGAGTCAGGTCCAACTTGACGGCACATAACAACAACAACAACATGCCATGATATTTCCAATCGCCTGGTATGCATGTGAGAGCTGGACAATGAATAAGGAAGACTCAAGAAGAGTTGATGCTTTTGAGTTGTGGTGCTGGCGGAGAATGCTGAAAGTACCATGGACTGCTAAAAGAACTAACAGATCTGTCCTGGAGGAAGTGCAGCCAGAATGCTCCTTGGAAGCCAGAATGGCCAGACTTCGTCTCACCTATTTTGGTCATGTTGTAAGAAGGGACCATTCCCTGGAGAAGGATGTCATGCTTGGTAGGGTGGAGGGTCGACGAAAGAGGGGGAGGCCTTCAATGAGATGGATTGATACGGTGGCTGCGATGATGGGCTCGAGTATAGCAGGGATTGTGGGGCTGGCGCGGGATCGGGCAGTGTTTCGTTCTGCTGTGCATGGGGTCGCTATGAGTCGAAAACGACTCGACAGCACTTAACAACAACAACAACAACAACATGGTTATAGTCCAGTTTTGGAGTGAGTTGTCCATTATGTTAATGGGGCAGGATTAAGGTAAAATGTATCTTGAATTACCACCTTTCTAAAGGGTGTGACTCAAGTCACCACCCTTAGTTTTTCTTGAGGGTATGGTCTGCATCCAAAATATACACATGCTCTTCCAAAGTTCACTTTCTGCCTCTGATTCCTGCATCTGGTTGGTAATCATTTGACAAGCAGTTCTTGGGACTTCAGGCACCAGCTGGTCTTCTGACCTGCTGATTTGGCTTCCTTGGCCCCTGCAACCAAATTAGTGAGAAGAATCCTTCAGACCAGTGCCTGACCTGCAAATTTTGTAGACTGCCAGCCTGCACAACTGCATGGGCCATTTTGTTGTTGTTGTTGTGGTTGGCAGCTTGTGAGTTCTGTGAGATGTTACACCAAAATACAGAACCCTGAAACAAGAAGGATACTAGTGAAGGGAGGAGTAGTAGTTCATGTTAGAGATGATGGAGTAGTACAGTAGTTTAGAAAATGTGGACATTTGGGACATATTTAACTTCTGCTTTACAAGGTCCAGACTTGTGCTGATCTTTCTAAAATAAAAGTTGTATTCCTTACTCATGGTAGATGTCATTTTCATGTTACCTGAGGAATCTCCATTGTCTTCAGGCTGATAGATCAATTACTATATACAACATTGTTGATAGACATGGTAGAGAAAACAAGAAAATTTGCCAAAACACACATTAACTCTTACAGCATCTGCTGTTGTTCTTGTTACGTTCCCTTGGGTTGGACCTGATTCATAGCGACCCCTCCTTGGGTTTCCGAAGAGGTATCACTATGGAAGTAGATTGCCCATCCTTCCTTCTGAGGAATGACTGGTTCGTTTGAACCACCAGCCTTCTGGTTAGTAGTCAATTGCCTTAGGCGCTACACTACTAGAGCTCCTAGTGACACATAATTTCTCAAAATTCATTGGCTGAAACAAGCCATATAGCCACACTTCTGTTCAATAGAGTGAAGAGATGAACTCCTATAAGAATGGAAACCAAATATTGGTCAACAGTAACATAGTTTATCAGCAAGACAATAACATTGAGGATACTGACTTCACAGTATGACTTAGGCAACCTTATATAGAGTCACCTTGAGCTGTATATAGCCTTTGATTTTTCTATAAAATCTTGACATTTTACTAAATTAACCATGACTACAAGTCTGAATATGTTGTGAATGTTAAAAAGAAATAAACACAATCAACAAAATTGATTCTTTCCCTCACCATCAGCATTTCATTTTATTCCAATTAAGAAAAAAAACTGGCAAAACATTCTTATTTTCTTTACTAAATAGGGAATTTACACCCATTATACTGGTGGCAGAATTTTTTTTTTTTTCATACATGTGTTGATTTCAGATAAGTTTGGCCTCAATGCCTGAATTTGCTTTTGTATTTTTCTGGCTAGTTGACAAAATCAGTTGTTGAAAAAATATGAAAACCAGTATCACAGTGTGACTTTAGTGTTTGTTGTCTTTGGAAAGTTTCAAGTTGATTCATAAAGAAGTCACACCGATGCAGAAAGAGTGACTGATACAGGGAGGGAATATTCATTTCAGAAGGCAAACACCTCTTTTGAATTGTCTGTGAGATAGATGGAAGCAATATTTTTCTGTCTTTATCTGATTAATGATAATTGTGAGTTATTTAGAATCAAATCCTCAGCATTCAGCTCTGTTAGGACACACAGAGTTTTGGTCAGGTAGGTGAAGCATTAGGTAATATTTGCCTATTGGTTCACTTGCATGTTTAGATGAATAGTTGCCATTTTTGAGTAGTGCTTGTGATAATTTATGGGGGTCTTTATTAGGCTATTTTGTTGCAACTATTGTGCATCTGTCCAATCTTACCTTTGCATTAGGGAGGAAAGGACAGTACTGTTTTAAATATATAGGGAATTGGGACATTGAAAGTACAAAATCAGGTGGTGGAAAGCCCTAGAGTTGAAATGCCACAATTTAGAATCAGAATTTTTGACTGTTTTGTGATAAGTTCCAGATAAGTCCGCAGGAAAAAAGAGAGGTTGGGCTTGCAGAGGGTGACAGAACGTGTAACACTGATGACAAAGTGTTCTAGATGTTTTTACTTGTCAATTGTTAATTTCAATTTAATAAACTCTGACTATAAACTTAATTTTGTTTTCCTTTCCTGAATTCTATAATGTTTTTTTTTTCCTCTTGTAATTTATTTAACTTTGCAGCATAGAGTCTGGAATGAATACTTTACCTCTGAGGCTGGAGGTCATGGGAGTGCTGACCAGGCTTCAGTGACTTCAGCAGTAGATAGAGATTTTGTGGCATTTGAATATGCTAATAAGTGCTTACCCATTGTTCTTGGAGTGGCCCAGGAAAGGACAATACTACTGATACTTTCAACTGTGCTACTGTTTAGTAATTTATGCATTCAATTCCATCTACTTTATGTAGACTTTTCATAGAACTTTACTAAAATATTTTCTCAAATAAAGTAAGTACATGGGGATCTCTTTGAAAATTAAAAAAAAATCTTGTCAATCTCAAAGAATATTTAAATGCTGTTGAGTTTTATATGATGTTTTGGCATTGTTAATTTGATTAGAGGTGATAATGATAGGATTACATGAGAGAATTATTTTCTCATTTTAATGAGATGCCTACTACAGTATTTTGGACTGAAGCATCATGATACCAGAAACTCATTTAAACGTAGTTCACAAAAATAAAACTACAAAAATAAAGAAGCTAGATAAAACAAATGTGGGACAATGTTAAAAAGTATAAATGTATATACTTATGTATTATTATTATTATTTTAAGTGATTGGGTTAAAGGATGTTTGCATTGATTTCGACACTGTGTAACACATTACTACAAATTTAGTGGCTTGAAAAATCCCACAAATTATTTATCTCAAAGTTACTGCATGTCAGAAGTATAGGTAGGCTTGGCTAGATTTTGTGCTTGAGATCTCACAAGGACACAGTCAAGGTGTTGGCCAGGCAGTTTTTCAGAGTGGTAGTTTGAGAAATAATTTGCTTTCATGATAATTCAGGCTGTTTTCAGAATTCTTCTTCTAACTGTTGAATCAAGAAGAAAGATTTTTGGATGAGGAGAAATAGACTCTAACAAAATTTGCACCAAAGTCTTATGGAATCATTTATACAAAATCATGCACATAAATTTTGCACATTCAGTTGATTAGAAGCAAGTCACAGGTTCTGAGCACACTGGAGAAGAGATTACACAAAGATGTGAATACCAGAAGTCAGGAAAAATGGAGGCCACCATAGGGTCTATCTGCCACAGCGTTCATAGACAGAAGCAGAAAACGAGAGATCCTGTTATGGGTTGAATTGTGTCCCCCTAAAATATGTGTTGCAATCCTAGCCTTTGGCCTGCAGTTACATTCCCATTTGTGAAGGGGTTGTCTTTGTTACACTAATGAGGCAGGATTAGTGTAGAGTGTAATTTGAGTCAATCTCTTTTGAGACATAAAGAGATTAAATAACTAAACTAGCACAAAGATGAGGAAAGACACATACCAAAATGTATGAAGACTGCCTAGGAGCAGAAAGAAGCCCAGAAGAGACAAGGACCTTCCTCCAGAGCCAACAGAGAGCAAAAAGGGGCCAGCACACTGAATTCAGATTTCTAGCCTCCTAAAACTATGAGAAAATAAAGTTCTGTTTGTTAAAGCCACCACTTAGTGGTATTTCTGTTATAGGAGCACTAGATAACTAGGACAGACCCCTTTCTGGTCACATTTGGAACAAATAAGTGGGAGCTTTTACAAGCTGGTACAGGGTACTTACTTTCTGGGAGGCTACAGTTTATATTTCAAGATCTATGTTTTAGAATATTTAAAAATCTATCCCAAAGTACAATGCTGTCAGTGATAGGATATCTGTGGTAGTCAAGTTGTGTGGCTGGGCCTGGTTTTGAGTGGCTGGGCAGCTGGATGTAGTTATTCCCCATGGTGTGATTGGTAATCAACTCCATGGTGGAATCTACTGGAGCAGCTGAGTAGGTGCTTTAGGGCTGTGGGCTGCTTCTTTAAATAAGAAGCAACTTTGAAGAAAGTCTTTAGCTTTTGCACGTGTGATAGTTGAAGCCAACACTTGGCTGGACCACATTCTGTGTGTTTTAATCAGTTGTGATGTGGGTTATTCCTGTGATGGGATCAGATGTATATGTTTTGAGCAGCCAATTCATTGAAAGGGAGTTTCCCTAGGGGTGTGGCCTGTCTCCAATATATTTATGGACATCCTGGGAAAAGAGATACTTTTGTGAATCAAGATCCTGTTGTGCTGCCTACAACCATCTGGGAGCAAACAATCTACCATTCGACCTGGAGATCTTGGATTCATCATTCGTTGGAGTCAACAGCTAGTATACTGCCTGTCAACCTTGATCTCGTCAGCCCCTGCAGCTGCGTTAGTTGGGAGAAGCAGCTTGATGTCTGAACCAAAAACTTGGGACTTGCCAGGTTCTATAAGTGTGTGAGCCATTTTAAGATAAATTTCTCTTTCTCTATATGTATACATAGGAGCTCTGGTAGCGTAGTGCTTGAAGCACTTGACTGCTAACCAGAAGGCTGGCGGTTCAAACCCACCAGCCACTCCTGGGAAGGAAGATGGGGCAATCTACTTCC
>NW_006921612.1:12481222-12490688 GCF_000298275.1 Orycteropus afer afer | reverse complement strand
TGTAAAACAAATTTGCTTTGTAAATTTACACCCAAAGCACAATATTTTTTTTTTTTTAATGAAAGAGCATTATACATGAAGAAAGAAAAAGTTCACTAAAAAGATAGAAAATGAAAAGAACAAAATGGATGTCAGAAAAGATTCTCAAACTTGCTCTTGAATGAAGAGTGGCTAAAACAAAGGAAGAAATGTTGAAGTAAAAGATTTGAACAGAAGATTTCAAAGGGTACCACCAGAAGAAAAAATAAACTATTGTAATAAAATGTGCAAAGACCTGGAGTTAGAAAACCAAAAGAGAAGAACATGTTTGGCATTTCTGAAGCTAAAAGAACTGAAGAAAATTTAAAGCCTTGACTCACAATGCTGAAGGATTCTATAGGTAAAATATTGAATGATGCAGGATTCATCAAAAGAAGATGGAAGGAATACACAGTGCCAATGTACCAAAAATATTTAGTCAATGTTCCTTCATTTTAGGAGGTAGCCAAGAACCAATGACATTAATGGAAAAAGTCCAACCTGTGCTGAAGGAATTGGCAAAAACAAAGCTCCAAGAATTGAGATGTTTCAACAAACAGATGCAGCTATGGAGGCACTTACTCATCTGTGCCAGGAAATTTGCAGAGCAGATACCTTGCCAACCAACGGGAAAATATCCATATTTGTGCACATCCCAAAGAAAGGTGTTCAAACAGAACAGAAATTATTGAACAATATCATTAGTATCACGTGCAAGTAAAATTATGCTGAAGGTAATTAAAAAATGGTTGCAGCAATATATTGATAGGAACTTCCAGAAATGCAAACTGGATTCGGAAGAGGATATGGAATGAGGGATATCATTACTGATGTCAGATAGATCTTAGCTGAAAACAAAGAATACCAGAAAGATGTTTGTTGTTGTTCTTGTTAGGTGCCATCGAGTGGGCTGTGACTCATAGCAACCCTATGCACAACAGAACAAAACACTGCCTGGTCCTATGCCAGCCTCACAATCCTTGCTATACCGGAGCCCATTGTGTCAATCCATCTCATGGAGGGCCTACCCCTTTTTTCATTGAGCCTCCACTTTACCAAACATGATATCTCTCTCTAAGGAATGGTCGCTTCTGACAACATGAACAAAATAGTTCAGACATAGTCTAGCCATTCTTGCTTCCAAGGAGCATTCAGGCTTCACTTCTTCCAGGACAGATTTGTTAGTTCTTTTGGCAGTCCTTGGTACTTTTAGTATTCTTCACCAACTCCACGACTCAAAATCATCAACTTTTTTTGAGGTCTTCCTTATTCGTTGTCCAGATTTCACATGCATATGAGGCAATTGAAAACACCATTGCTTGGGTTAGGTGCATCTTAGTCTTCAAAGAGACAGCTTTACTTTTTAGCATTTTAAAGAGTTCTTTGGCAGCAGATTTGCCCAGTGCAATATGTCATCTTATGTCTTGACTGCTGCTTCCACTGTTGTTGATTGTGGAAGCAAGTAATATGAAATCTGACAACTTCAATCTTTTGTCCATTTATCATGATGCTTCTTATTGGTCCAGTTGTGAGGATTTTTGTTTTCTTCATGTTGAAATATCCATTCTGCAGACTGTAGTCTTTAATCTTCATAAGTTAATGCTTTGAGTCATCCTCACTCTGTTTTATTGATGATGCAAAGGCTACGTGGATCATAAAAAGTTATGCATAATGTTGCAAAAAATGGGAATTCCAGAATACTTAATTGTGCTCCTGAGGAACCTGTGCATTAACCAGGCGTCTGTGGTTTGAACAGAACAAGGGAACACTGCATGGTTTAAATCAGGAAGGGAGTGTGTATGCTGAGCAAATAATCTGAGAAGCTGGACTATAAGAAGAAGAACACAGTATCAGGATTGGAGGAAAACTCATTAACAATTTGAGATATGCAGATGACACAACCTTGGTTGCTGAAAGTGAAGAAGAATTGAAACACTTGCTGATGAAGATCAGACAGTCTTCAGTACAGATTACACCTCAATATAAAGAAAACAGATATCTTTATAATTGGACCAGTAAGCAACATCATGATAAATGGAGAAAAGATTGAAGTTTTCAAAGATTTCATTTTATTTGTATCCACAATCTACAGTCATGGAAGTAGCAGTCAAGAAACCAGATCTTGTATCACACTAGGCAAATCTTCTGCAAAAGACCTCTTTAAAGTATTGAAGAGCAAAGATGTTTCTTTGAAGACGTAGGTGTGCCTAACCCAATCCGTATTATTTTCAATTGTCTCATATGTCACTCCTTGAAAGGAAAATCGGGCCATCTACTTCCATAGTGATACTGCCTCAGAAACCTAAGGAGAGGTCACTATGAAGTGAATCTACTTGACAGTAGTAAATTTTGTTTTGTTTTTGTTTCATATGCATGTGAAAGCTAGACTACGAATAAGAAAGACTGAAGAAGAGTTAATGCTTTTGAGTTGTGATATTGGCAAAGAATACTGAAAATACCATGGACTGCCAGAAGAACAAACAAATCTATCCTGGAAGAAGTGCAGTTGGAAAGTTCCTTAGAAGTGAGAATGGCCAGACTTTTTCTCAACTACTTTGGTCATGTGGACAGTCTCCAGAGTAGGATATCACATGGTAAAGTGGTCAGAGAAAAATGAGAAGATCTTCAATGAGGTGGATTGACAGTGGCTGCAAACATGGTATCAAGCATAGCAAGGATTGTGAGGATGGTGCAGGACAGGGTAGTGTTTCATTCTGTTGTACCTATGGTTGCTATGAGTCAGAATTGACTCGATGGCATCTAACAAAATAACAACACCACAATTAACATTGTATAGAACAATACACACATGCATACTTTTTAATAAACTTCAGAGATGATATTCTTAGTCTTTGAAAATATGTTTCAACAACCAAATATGTGCAAAAGTGAGTTTATGCCTTTGTAACCAGAATCCCTGAATGGTGCCAACAATTAATGCATTCAGCTTCTAATTGAAAGACTGAAGGTTGCATTCCACCCAGATGCACCTTGGAAGAAAGACTAGAGGATCTACTTCTAAAAAACCATCCAATGAAAACTTTATGGAGCACAGTTCTACTCTGACCCAAAAAGGGATGTCATGAATCAGAATTAATTTAATGTCCACTGCCTTACTGATATTTATAAGTAGTAAAATAATTTTCAGAAAATATTTTTATTGTTTAAAAAAATGCTCATTTTATTAATTAAAATTTGAGGAGGCTCAGTGACACTTTTTCTAGATTTGACATTGAGGTGTTAATAATTTACTGAAGACCTTTCTTTCTTTTTATTGATTTATTTGTATTTGTCCTGGCTTTGGTATATTTTATGCATTTAGATACACATTCTTTAGGATTTTCCTTTGTTTCACATTTCCAGTTGTGAGTAAGATATGTAATGGTGGTAGAAATATCTGCTGGAGTAGATTATGTAAGTATTTTATTCTAATATTGAAATATTATTTTAATAAAACTGAGATGAATTGAGTAAAACAATACTTAAAAGTCTTAAATTTTAGTGTTCCACACTAATTGATAATTAATATGTAAACAAATAAGGCAATAGAAGATATGACTAGAATAACATTCTCATGGTTGGAAGGGTTCCTTGAAAGGAAATGGATAATTCCTTTATCAATTATATTAAAAAAAACTGTAAATACAGGGAGTCAAAAATGAAACAGAAAAAAAATTTAAATAAAGAACATCAGTAAGGTGTGGAAAATTTTTAAAATAAAGAACATCAGTAAGGTGTGGTCTAAGATATCTGTGAAGGAGCTCTGGTGGCTCAGTGACTAATACATTTGACTGGTAATCATAAGACTGGTAGTTCAAACTCACAAGCAACTCTGCAGAAGGAAGACTGGGTGATACACTTCCGTATAGATTTACCGCCTTGGAAATCTAAAGGCAGGTCATTATGAATCAGAATCAACTTGTTGGCAGTGAGTTTGGTTTTGGTTTTAAGATATCTGTAATTGAAGTCCTCAAAAACATGAGAGATGGGAGAGTGGATATTTGGAGGAAAAAAAGTTGAATTTTTTTTCCACATTTGATGAAAATTACCAATCTTCAGATGTAAGAATCTTCATGAAGTTAAAGAGTAAGACACATGAACAAAATCACATTGTAGTGCATAATAATCAAATTACCCAAACCTTTCTCATTGCTGTCAAGTCACATCCAACTCATAGCAACCCCTCCTTGGGTTTCAAAAAAAAAAAAAGTGAATTTACTCTGTAAATCTTCACCCAAATCCTAAAAAAAAAAAAAAAAAAAAAAAGTTAAAGGAAGCCAGAGAAAGAGAAATGTACAGAACAAAAGTTAAGGATGAAAGCATACTTTTCATCAGAAACAATGTAACAAGAAACAGTGTCTTTAAAATACTAAAAATAAGAAATAAAATTGTCGATAATTGTCAATAATAATAATAATCTATCTAGAAGTAAATACCCAGTAAAAATATGTTCCAAAAATGAAAGTCAAATCAGGATTTTTTGTTGTACCTAGATGTTAGGTGCCATCTAGTTGGTTCTGACTCACAGACACTAAATGCACAACAGAACAAAACTCTGCCCATTCCTGCACCTTCCTCACTGTGGTTGCTATGTTTGAGGCCATTTTTGCAGAAACTATATCAGTACATCTTATTCAGGATCTCTTTCTTTTTCTCTGACCCTTTTACCCAGCATATCCTTCTCCAGGATCTGATCCCTCCTGAAAGTACATGAGATGAAGTCTCACCATCCTTGCTTCCAAGGAGCATTCTGGCTGTACTTCTTCCAAGACAGATTTATTCATTCTTTTGGCAGTCTAGGGTACATTCAATATTATTTGCCAATACCATAATTCAAAATCATCAATTTTACTTTGGTCTTCCTCATTCATTTTCCAGCTTTCTCATGCATACGTTGTTGTTGTCATGTGGCATCGAGTGGCCCCGACTCATAGAGACCCCTCCTTGGGTTTCTGAGGCGGTACCACTACACGGAAGTAGAAAGCCCAACTTTCCTTCTGAAGCAATTGAAAATATCATGGCTTGAGTCAGGCCTAACTTAGTCTTCAAGATAAGTTTGCTTTTTAACACTTTAAAGAGGTCTTTTGCTTATTGGTCCAGTTTTTGAGATTTTTGTTTTCATTATCTTAATGTTTAATCCACATTGCAGGGTCTAGTCTTGATCTTTTATCAGTAAATGGTATTACAAATCCTCTTTATTTTCAGCAAGTAAGGTTCTGGCATCTGCTTATTTTAGGTTGCAAATGAAGTTCTTTCAGACTTGATACCATGTACTTCTCCATATAGTCCAGCTTCTCAGACGATAGCATTGCGCATGTTGCTGTGCTGCTAGAACCTATGCCACCAGTACCTCAAATACCAGTAGGGTTACCAGGGTAGACAGATTTCAACAGAGCATCCAGACTAAGATAGATTAGGAAGAAGGACATTTTTAAACATACAAAAGTTTAAAGACTTAATCACCAGCAAGCTTACATTATAAGAAATGTTACAGGAAATCTTTTAAGTAGAAGAAAAATAAAGCTGGATTAAAATGGAACAAATGAAAATAACAGGGCCCCATGCTTGGGGGCTGCTTTTCGCTTGGTGATGGCTCTATATTAAGTTCAGGGCCAAGCAAGAAAAGTAGGTCCAAGACTCAGAGGCTGCTTTTCACTTGGGAACCGCTCTATTTTAAAACTGGGGCCCAAGGTAGTCAGGCACGGGGCTCGGGAGCTGCTTTGCTTGGGGGTGCCTCTATTTTATGGCCGGGGCCAAGGTAGGTGAGTGCAGAGGGGTTAGGAACAACTAAGGGAGACAAATTTTCCTGTCAGTTTGTCGTCCAGTAGAGGCTTACGTGTTGTTGCGAGGATGGAGGCTATGCTACCAGTATTGCAAATTGCCAGCCCAGTTAAATGGTGGACAGGTTTCAGCAGAGCTTCCGGGGTAAGACAGACTCGGAAGAAGAAAGAGTCCATCCATTCTCAAACAATTGGCCAGTAAAAACCTTATGAATGAATAGCAGTGAATCACTGTCTGATACATTTTTGGAAAACTTCATGCATAGACCTGAAACATTGTCTGATATGGTGCTGGAAGATGAGCTCATCAGGTGGGAAGGCACTCAAAATTTGAGTGGGGCAGAGCTGACTCCTCAGAGTAGAAACAACCTTAACAAAATGGATAGAGTAAAGCTTTCAGGAGGGAGCTCTGGTAGCATAGTGCCTAAGGCTCTTGACTGCTAACCAGAAGGCTGGCGGTTCAAACCCACCAGCCACTCCTTGAAAGGAAGGTTGGGCATTCCTACTTCCATAGTGATACTGCCTCGGAAACCCAAGGAGGGGTCGCTATGAGTCGGGCTGACTCGATGGCAAATAACAACAACAACAAAGTTTTCAGGACCTCCATTGGCTGATGTGGCACAACTCAAAATGAATAGAAATAGATGCAAACACCCAATAATAATTGGAACATGGAATGTATGAAGTATGAATCTAGGAAAGTTGGAAGTTGTCAAAAATGAAATGGAATGCATAAAGATCTATATCTTAGGCATTCATGAGCCTAAATGGACTTTTTTGGCTATTTTGAATCAGACAATCATATGATCTACTATGCCAGGGATGACAAATTGAAGAGCATTGTTGCAGCATTCATCGTCACAAAGAATGTTTCAAGATCTATCCTGAAGTACGATGCTATCGGTAATAGGATAATATCCATATGCCTACAAGGAAGACTAGTTAATGCTACTATTATTCAAATTTAATTACCAACCCCAAAGCCAAAGATGAGGAAATTGAAGATTTTTATCAACTTCTGCAGTCTGAAATTTACCAAACATTCAGTTAAGATGTGTTGATTATCACTGGTGATTAGTAGCTGGAAGTTGGAAAGTATGACCTTGGTGATAGAAATAATGCTGGAGATCACATAATATAATTTTGCAAGACCAACCACTTATTCATTGCAAATACCTTTGTTTCAACAACACAAACGGTGGCTATACATGTGATCTTCACCAGATGGAGCTCACAGGAATCAGATGGATTACATTTGTGGAAAGAGGTGATGGAGAAGCTCAGTATCTTCAGTCAAAACAAGGTCAGGAGCCGATTGTGGAACAGACCATCAACTACTCATATGTAAGTTCATGTTGAAGCTGAAGACAACTAAAATAAGTCCAGAAGGGCCAAGTCCACTTGATTATATCCCTCATGAATTTAGAGACTATCTGAGCAATAGATCTGAGCCATTGAACACCAATGACTGAAAACCAGAGGACTTGTGGGATGACATCAAGAACATCATCCATGAAGAAAGCAAGAGGTCATTAGAAAGACAGAAAAGGAAGAGAAAGACCAAAATGGATGTCAGGAGAGACTCACAAATTTGCCCTTGTACAAAGAGTAGCTAAAGCAAATAGAAGAAATGACAAGATAAAAGAGATGAACAGAAGATTTCAAAGAGCAGCTCAAGAAGACAAAATCAATTATTATAATGAAATGTGCAAAGACCTGTAGTTAGATAACCAAAAGGGAAGAACACACTTGGCATTTCTCAATCTGAAAGAACTGAGGAAAAAATTCAAGCGTCAAGTTGCAGTATTGAAAGATTCTATGGGCAAAATATTGAATGATGCAGGAAACATCAAAAGATGATGGAAGGAATACACAGAGCCTCTGTACCAAAAATAAATGGTTGATGTTCATCCAGTTCAGGAGGTGGCATATGATCAAGAACCAATGCTATTGAAGGAAGTAGTTGAAGTTGCACTGATGTAAGTGGTGAAGAACAAGGCTCCAGGAATTTACAGGATACCTATTGAGATGTTTCAACAAACAGATACCATACTGGAGGCACTTACTCGGCTATGCCAAGACATTTGGAAGACAGCTAAACAGCCAAGTGACTGGAAAAGATCCATATTTGTACCCATTCCAAAGAATGGTGATCCTACAGAATGTGGAAATTATTGAACAATATCATTAATATCACATGCAAATAAAATGTTACCGAACATAATTGAAAAACAGCTGCAGCAGTATATTGACAGAGAACTTCCAGAAATGCAAGCTGGATTCAGAAGAGGATGTGGAATGAGGGATAGCATTGCTTGTGTCAGATAGCAAAGAATACCAGCAAGATGTTTACTTGTGTTTTATTGAATATGCAAAAGCATTCAATCGTGTGGATTATAACAAATTGTGGATAACATTGAGAAGAATGGGAATTACAGAAGTTAATTATGCTCACGAGGGACCTGTACATAGACCAGGAGGCTGTCATCCAAACAGAACAAGGGGATACTGCATGGGTTATTATCAGGAAAGGAGTGTGTCAAGGTTGAATCCTTTCCCCATACTTATTCAATCTGTATGCTGAGCAAATAATCTGAGAAGCTGGACTATATGAAGAACATGGCATCAGGTTTGGAGGAAGAATCATTAACAACCTGCAATACACAGATGAAACAACTTTGTTTGCTGAAAATGAGGATGACTTGAAGCACTTACTGATGAAGATTGAAGATTACAGTCTATAGTGTGGATTTCACCTCAGTATAAAGAAAACAAAAATCCTCACAACTGGACCAATAATAATAATAATAATAATAATAATCAACAACATGATGATAAATGGAGAAAAGATTGAAATTGTCAAAGAGTTCATATTACTTGCTTCCACAATCAACACCAATGAAAGCAGCAGCCAAGACTTCAGATGACATATTACAGTGGGCAAATCTTTAAATATTTAAACCTCTTTAAAGTGCTGAAGAGCAAAGATGTCTCTTTGAAGACTAAAGTGTACCTAATCTGAGCCATGGTGTTTTCAATAGGCTAATATGCATGCGAGAGCTGGACAATGAATAAGGAATTCCCAAGAAGAGTTGATGCTTTTGAGTTGTGGTGTTGGTGAAGAATGCTGAAAGTACCATGGACTGTTAAAAGAACTAACAAAATCTGTCCTGGAATAAGTGCAGCCAGAATGCTCCTTGGAAGTGAGAATGGCCAGACTTCATCTTACCTACTTTGGGGATGTTGTCAGAAGGGACCATTCTCTAGAGAAGAATATCGTGCTCTGTAAAGTAGAGGGTCAACGAAAAAGGGGAAGACTTGAAAGAGAGATGGTTTCCACAGAGGCTGCAATGATGGGCTCAGGTATAGCAAGGATTGTTAGGCTGGAACAGGACAAGACACTGTTTTGTTCTGTTGTACATAGGGTTGCTATGAGTCGGAGACAACTTGATGGCACCTAACAACAACAACAGTCTTCAAAGAAATCTTTACTCTTCAGCACTTTAAAGAGATCTTTTGCAGCAGATTTGCCCAGTGCAATACGTTGTCTGATTTTCACTGTTGCATTTCTAGTCTTCAGTCTTCATCAGTAAATGCTTCAAGTCATCTTCTCTTTCAGCAAGCAAAGTTGTGTCGTCTGCTTATCGCAGGTTGTTAATGATTCTTCC
>NW_006921612.1:12465039-12477249 GCF_000298275.1 Orycteropus afer afer | reverse complement strand
GGCCTGCTACTATGGCGTCCCTGCGTTGTCTCTCACCGCCTTTGCATAGTCAATAAAATATAAGTAAGCATCTTTCTGGTATTCTTTCCTTTCAGCTAAGATCCACCTGACATCTGCAACAATATTCCTTGTACCATGCCCTCTTCTGAATCCAGCTTGCATCTCTGGAAGTTCCCTGTCAATATCCTGCTGCCACAACTTTTCAATTATCTTTCGGCAAAATTTTACTTGTGTGTGATATTAAGATATTGTTCAATAGATTTCACATTCTGTGGTATCACCTTTGTTTGGATTAGGTACAAGTATGGATCTCTTCTAATCAGTTGGTCAGGTAGCTATCTTCCAAATTTCTTGGCATAGATGAGTAAGTGTTTCCATTACAGCATCCATTTGTTGAAACATCTTAATGGGAATTCTGTCAATTCTTGGAGCCTTGTTCTTCACTAATTCCTTCAGTGCAGCTTCGACTTCTTCCTTCGATACCATTGGTTCTTGATCATATGTCACCGCTTGAAATAGATGAACATCAATCAATTGTTTTTAGTGCAGTGACTCTGTGTATTCCTTCCATCATCTTTTGATGTTTCTTGCATTATTCAATATTTTAATATTAAAAAAACACTGCCATATTATAAAGGGGATAAATACATTATGAGGACACAACAATCCAAACTGTTAATTCATCTAATAACAAATTTCAAAATATATGTAGCAAAAGCTGATAGAACCGAAAGGAGAAATAGACTAATCAACAATTATAGTTGAAAACTTCCTCACCATCGATAACTGATAAACAAATTGACATAAGATTGGCAATATAGTCATCTTCCTCAACATCTGATTTTGTGGAAGAAATCATAGGAATATCAGGATTTTCAAGATCAAATTGCATTCACTTTTACTTTAGAAACTTCACTGTGCATCAGCACAATTTGATTCCTTGTCTGATTCTAACAAAGAACATTTTTTGGAGGGAGAATTCTAAGAGAAGATATTTAGAACCAAGCTTTCCCAGAAGTATGTGAGGTTCACTGGCACATGAAGTAGCCCAAGGGTTGCATTCTGTCCTTACACAAAAAAACCTGTTGCTAATTAAAGATTTAAGAAATACAGCTGGATAAGTAACACTAGCCCAGATGGCATTTTAAGAAACCTCTGCTGAAGCTAGAGGCAGACAGTAATTCTGCATGATTTATCACTCAGTTGGGGGTAAAGAATGACTGGCCCAATACACTTCAGGTGGAAAAGTACATTCAAGGACAGAAGACTTAAGGCCATGTAAATTGTAAACTCCATTAAATCACTCAAAAATAAAACAGCCTCCAGCTTTAGTTCCTCTTACCTTTGCCAGTATGAGTTCATCCACTTCAGTACTTAAGTAATAAAAAGATATGTATTCATTAAGCTTCATGAAAATTTATTTCTAATTTCTTTATTTTGTTATATGATTCAATAATAAAATAAATATCCATAGGAGATGCAATGGTAGAATTTTTCTAAGAATGTGCTCCTTAGAAAACTAATTCCATCATTGAATGACACGTCATGTCAAGGGCAAACATAAAATAAAGGAATAAAAAAGTGGGTTTATAGCCAAATAAAATCAACAAGTATTGTTTAAATAAGGTCACTAGATTTTTATTTTTCATACTTAAAATTCGAGAACTTATAAGAACCTCTGGTAATTTAGGAAAGAAAATGACTGTCTCCAATTCTTGATGAAGTAAATTTATCCCTAGAATTTAGAGTACATCTTTGGAATTCTGTGCTCATCCATTAGGCTGAGTAAGAGGAATAGAATAGATTGTTTTGCTTGATTTCAGGTCAATGACTATAAACTTCGGTTTAGTTGATATTGTTGAGGGATCTGCTTACAGTGATCACCTGAACAAAGGTGGAATCACATTGATGTGACCTAAAGTTTAAACAATTTGAATAGTCTTTGAGATATCATAGAGCTTAATCTCGGAGTCTGCTTAAACTGAAGACAAAGTTTTATTGACTGTGAAAACCATTCACAAATTGGGAAATACAGGGTCGAGAGTCTCTCAAAACAGTGTTCTGCAGAGTGAAGAGTGCAAAGGAATTTTATCCATAAAGAAAGCAAGTGCTTATGGTTATGAAGTAAGACCAAACACAGGTCCCTATCTGGTGTGCAGTCAGGCTAAAACAGTTTACACACTTAGTGATTAAGAGGAGAGACAATTTTTTATTGAAAAGCGGTAATCCAAGGAGACAGGGGTCTTTTATCCAGATCTGACTTCTGGAATCTAAATTGAATTACAGTTTTTGTAAGTTTCAGGAGAGGGTTATGCATATTTATAAAAATTTCAGGAATTTTGGTGTGAGATTGTTGACAATTGGCTGAAATTTCCTTCACCTTCATTTAAAGAGACAGTTGCTTTTTAATGCAGTGGACTTGCAGACTGGATGAGTCACACCGGCTTCCTGTCATCAGCTGATCCGGGCTTAGGCAGAGAGGAGAGTGTCAGTTCCCAGCAACTTGTTCCTCTCTGTCCGACTGCACATGTCCACAGGCCAAAGTTAATTTTCCAGTTGTTTTCTAAGACACATTAAAGCGTTTATCACCTGTTTCTAGAGGAATAGCAGGAAAGAATATGCAAATTGGCTTTTCATTCCATTCAATTCTTAGGAACTGAGCTTATTGTGTTTACTCATCTGTCTCCAACTGGGGTCTTATTTGTCTTAACCAGGGTGAAGAAATAGTTGAAAGTAATTATGTTTACTTACTTATTTCCATCTGGGGTCCTATCTGTCCTAACCATCTGCCCTAACCAGGGTGGGGGAAATGTTGAGTTTTGACTCTACTCAATTTCAGTTACAATCATACAAGCACATATAAAATAGTAAATTAAAATTCTACAGGGTTCCAAAAAATCTGAATCCTTTGCCATTGAGTCATCAACTCATAGCTACTCTGTAGGATAGAGTACAACTGCCTAGGGTTTCCAAGGTTGCAATCTTTACAGAAGTAGACTGCCACATATTTCTCCTGCAGAACAGTTGGTGAGCTCAAACCTTGGACCTTTGGATTAACACCCAAGGACTTTAAGCACCGTGTCACACAGTTTCCTTTCTACAAGGTTATCTCCTAGATTTTCTGGAGCCAATCTATTAAGAAATTCTCTGTTACATATACATTATGCTATGCAAACATTATCTCAAGACCCTCTGGATAAACGTTCCCTGGAAAACATTTCTTCACAAAATGTATTCTTGTCTCATTCATTGTTTGTTGATATTGTTTAAAATTCCACTGTTTGTTAAAGCTTCTTCATTCTTCTCTAAATGTTACTTATCATGTAGGGCACAATATAAACAAACAGACATGATAGGCTCAGTCTTATGCTAAAAATCATACAATCAGTCTGACTTTGGGAAAGAATATAGCTCTTTCGTAATAATTAGTTACCTCAATTATTCATTTGAAGAGCTCTTATTCAGAGAAAAAACACAAAATTATAAGTATAAAGTTAGATAATAAATGGGACTCTTACTGAGAATAAAAATATAAGTAATAACAAATTAGTAAAGCATTGGAGATTTAGGTCCCAACATTTTGAGTTGTCTTTAGACAGTTGATCATACATACTTATATAGAAATGCTACTCCCTTGTGAGCATAGTGCCTAAGGCACTTGACTGCTAATCAGAAGGCTAACGGTTCAAATGCACTAGCCACTCCTTGGAAGGAAGATGGGGCAATCTACTTCTGTAGTAATACTGCTTCAGAAACCCAAGGAGAGGTCGCTATGAGTTGGGGCAACTCGACGGCACAAAACAACACAACAACCCCATTATGAGTCCCCTTTTCCCCCCATGACCCTGGAAGATATGCCTCTGAGGACTTATTGTAGTGGGGAGTGGGGTGGGGAGAAATTGAGCTTCATGGCTTTAGGCTAAATGCTCCTTGTCTAATTTCCCTGGCTTCTTGCCTGTTTGCAGAGTGTTAAGATAAGGACCAAGTCCCCATGTTGGAAATACAGGTATTTCAACTTACTGAATTCTATGGCTGTCAAAAATTTTAATATCAAAATATAAATATTTTTCATTGATTGATATGCAATTTTAAATTTATAACACTTTTCAGCATGTACTTTTTATATAAAATAAATTATAACGTATTTTAGTATAATTATGCAAATCTCATAGAAAAATACAGAATCATATGCATGGTTAAAAAAATGACCAACTCTCAAATCAGGACAGTTTCCCTTCATCCATCCTGGTGCTATATATAGATTTTGTTTTTAAATCCCTTGAAAAGCAACATTATAATTCTCCTTTGTACAATATTTAGCACATTGCTGGGATGAAATACATGTTAAAAAATAATTACAGAAAAAACTACTGTTGACCCAAGAATATATTAAACACATGTTAGATTTCTGGAATAAATGGAGTACTAATAATTTAGTTATATTTTGCTTAAATTAATCTTGTATTAACTGACAACTAATTGAATTGTCTCCAAATAAAGTCAACAAGAACAATTAAGGGTGACTAAGTATTAGAACTCAGAATGGAGAATCAAAGAACTAAATTCGTGCCTTAGATGACTAACAGATGATGACTCACTGTAAGAATTGAGGAGGGGGAGCTACTCCAAGGGAGTGTAAGGAAAAATGGAATAAAATTAAGCAAAGGAAAATTGAGCAAAAGAAAATTAAAGCAATCTTAACAGTGAGGACTATTAAACCATTGAAAAGTCTCCCAAGGGAAGTGATAGAAAACTCCTTGCTTCAGTCATTTGAAAATCGACAAAGCAATGGAAAATGTACTGCAGGGAGCAATCCCATGCCAGCAGGGAGAGGACATGATGACTTAATAGCTCTTTTCTGTCTCTCATTTCTACGTTCTGTGAAATTGTATTGCAGCTAAGAAACAAGATATTCTTCATTCCGACAGTATGTTTACAGAGGCTTCATCAGAGTCACAAAGTTGAAAAGAAGAAAAAAAAAGCATATCAAAATTCTGTCAGTGCTTCACATTCTTTTTTTATAAATAGATTTCCGTTATGGTGTGATGTTGAAATTTAAATTGAACTTTGTGCATCTTCTACTTAATGTATAAGTGTACCTACAACTTAATTTTTTAATGAATGATTATAACTTTCAACTTGCATTTGTCCAAATGTGTAACAGAATACTGGGAAGAATAGGGTTTAATAATATATGTATCTTTTTTCATTTGTTAAACACCCATATCAATATTAACAAAGCACAATTTAGAAAATAAGCACTAACCTCTGGTGGTGTAGTGCCTAAGGCATTTGACTGCTAACCCAAAGGCTGGAGGTTCAAACCCACCAGCCATACCTCAGAAGGAAGACTGGGAAATCTACTTTTGTAGAACTACTGCCTCAGAAACCCAAGGAAGGGTCGCTATGGGTCTAATCACTTGATGGCAGTGAGAATGGTTTTTAAAAACTACTTTTAGCACATGAAATGAAGAATACAATGAGAATTATCAGATTTTTCTTTGTTCCTAGAAATCCAAAGACCAGTATACTACCAAAAAGGGTCTTGGATTTCATCCTTATGTAATTCTTATTGAGGAATGTTAAAGTTAATCTCAATGGCAAAGAAAATAGTTATGGAAACAAACCTACATATCATTCACTTATTGAAAACATAAGAGCTTCATTGAAATCAGTGTTGGGTTTTACGTTGAAAGTATTTACTATAAAGATCTCACTGTGATTCCTAATAAAAGATAATTTATTACTTCTTAATTATTACTTCAAGCTATCATTTACTGATTACTATGATTTATTGTATGCCAGACATTGTGCTAAGGCATTGACATATATAATTCACTTTTTTTTTTTTTTGAGTCTCAATATTCTTGAGTCCCTAAAAACTGCACAATAAGGCTTTTTTAAATAAACTTTTTTTTTGGTGGGGGGGAGTCATTGTAGATTTAAAGAAATGAGAGATAGTACAGAGAATTCCCCAATTCCTCTCATTCAGTTTCAGTTTCCTCTAATGTTGTATTTGTCAGAACTAAGAAATCAATGAGTTCTTGACTAGTAACTAACATTCCGATTTTACTTGGATTTCACCAGTTTTTCATCAATGTCTATTTTCTATTCTAGAACACAATCCAGGATACCATGTTGAATTTTGTAGTTGTAATTATTGTCATACCTCCATAGTCTCCCCTGGTCTGTGACAGTTTCTCAAAGTTTTCCTGTTTTCATAACCTTGACTGATTTGAGGAATACTGATCAGATATTTTGTAGAATGTAGATGTATTTTCGTATAAATACACTTGTGTTTTTTAAAAGAATAGCACAGAGGTGAAGCGTCATTTTCATCATGTTATCCACATGGTACCTGATATCCACATGACATCACAGTAATGTCATATTTTATCACTTGGTTGAAAAGTGTTTGTCAGATTTCTCCATTGTAAAGTTATTATTTTTACATTTCCACTTTGTTCTTTGAGACTGAAAATGGTGAGTGTGGTAGTTAAGTTTATGTGTCAACTTGTCTTGGCCTGGTTTTGAGTGGCTGCATAGCTGGATGTAGTATTCCCCATCATGAGAATGGTAATCAACTCCATGGTGGAATCTGCTGTGAGCAACCGAGTAGCTGGCTTAGGGATGTGGTCTGCTCCCAGTATATAAGGAGCGTTAGGAATGATCTGCAGGTTTTGGCATGCTTGAACCCTGCATGTAGCTGGGTCATTGTACCTCAGCCTGCCATGTTGTCTGCCTATCTTGCTTGGTACTCTAATGGACTTGAATCAATGGCCTGCAGTGTGGTTTGGTAATATCTGGACTGTGCCTTTTTCCTTGTCAACCTTGGGTTAGCCAGCCTCAACAGGCAGCAGCTGCCTGAAGAGATACCTCTAGCTCCAGTGGGCTAGGAGTAAAAGGCAGAACTGAAGCCCAAGGTTGAGGGCTTTTACCCAGCCTCTGGAGCCTGGCATTTTGAACTTGGACTTCTAGCCTCCAAACTGTAAGAGAATAACTGCTATTTGTTAACGCCATCCCATTTGTGATATTTTCTGTTAGAGAGTCACGAAGTAACAAAAGCAGTGAGGATTAAGCTGTATCTCCTGTAGGTAAGGGTATTTACATATATTATTTGAGATAACTCTCAAAGAACATTTAACTTTTCTCCATTTATGTACATATTCAATCTTTTATATTACTATGAACTCATGTATATTTATTTTACATTTGGGTTATAATCCAATACTACATTATTTATATTGTTGCTCAAATTGTTGTAGCTTTTGCTATTGGAAGATATTTCAGGTTGGCTTTTCTCACCATTTGACATGCCCTCATTCTTTCATGTAAAAAAAAAAAAATTACTGTTTTCTAGAAGTTTGAAATGCTCTAGGATTATTTTCTGTATTCCCTGTCTGATCCTAGAGTGAGCCATTTCTCCAATGAACTCTGGATACTTCTACTGTTGTTGTTGTTGTTATGTGCCGTCAAGTTGGCCCTGACTCATAGCGACCCCTCCTTGGGTCTCCAAGGCAGTATCACTACAGAAGTAGGTTTGCCCAACCTTCCTTCTGAGGAGGGGCTGGTGGGTTTGAACTACCAGCCTTCTGATTAGCAGTCAAGTGCCTTAGGCACTATGCTACCAGATCCTTCTACTGGAAAATGAAATTTAGAAAACTAAATATAGATGTTGAGTGTGCTTTTTGCTATTCAGG
Organism: Orycteropus afer afer; assembly: GCF_000298275.1. Lineage (NCBI taxonomy): Eukaryota > Metazoa > Chordata > Mammalia > Tubulidentata > Orycteropodidae > Orycteropus > Orycteropus afer. Next base: position 12,469,549 of record NW_006921612.1, on the reverse strand, counting down.
TATAAAGGCCTCTCATTACTAGTTTATATATATATATATATATATATATATATACACACACACACACACAATAACTACTGTGCACACACATATTATTTCTGTATTTACTAATCTGTATGTGTGTATGTTTTGTGTCATGATACATAAAACAGCTTGATAGATAGACAAGATACATAGATATGATCTAATCCAAAACCACAGGGTTTATACCAGCCTTCCATTCTTGGTTATGTTTATGAATTAAAACTGATCAGTTGCCATTAACTCAATTCCAACTCATTGCAACCTCATTTGTTGCAGAATAGAGCTGCACTGGTTTCTCATAAGATGGCAGAATAGGGAGAAAGACTGCAAAGAGCCCCTTCAACAAAGAAAAGGCAAACCAATTAACACAGATACAGAAGATAATCCTGGAGCCCTGAGCTTTGAAGGAAAGGATATAGAAGTGGACTAAACTATGACTAGTAGAAGAATTTGCATGAAGACACCAAAAAATGGAACGTACGGAGTTGGGGCCTGGCAGCGATCCTGATGGCACAGACAGCTTGGATATTGCCAAGTGGTGTTAGGACCTAAAAATTAACCTAAAAATCTGCTCTGCTAGCCAGGGACTGCATGGAGGACTGCACTGGTTGCTGATGAACAAAAGGGGAATCAGTGAACAGGAAGGCTGGCTGAGCTGTGGACTTTTGCCTGTCCAGAGGGTGCAGCCATTTTGAATGTTTATAAGTGGTTGGACCATTTTGGATATTTAAATAACAGCATTCTCCAAGATTCCAGAGGCTTAAGAGTAGGGTCCACTTGCTGGGAACCACAAAGACATTCTGGATGCCAATGACTGGAAAGGCGTAATGTTACCCTTGTTATTCTGATACCCCACACCCTCTTGGGGAACAAAGGTGTGGCCAGCCTCATTCCCACCCACCTTCTGGGCTGGCTGGAATTCCATCCCAGTATGTGTGCTTGGATGGAACGTGGGTGCCCTGCCCTACCCTGCTCAGATTTTTTTTTCCTTTTTTTTTTAGTTTGTTTATTTTTGTCTGTTTTAAAATTATCATCATCATAATCATCATCAAAGCCCATTTTATTATCATTCTTTATTTTTCCCTTCCCAGGTTCTAGTTTTCAGCTTTTTCTTGCTTTCCTGTTCCTGGTTCCAATTTTTCTTTCTTGTGGTTAACCCTGTTCCTTGTTTTTCTTTTTGCATTTTTCCCTTTGTTTCTTTATTATTCTCTTACTCTACCTTTATTCTCTTATTGCCCTCTCCCCAGATATTGTTCCCCTCCCTCTTCTTTCTCCTTTTATTTTTTCTTTTTTTGGTGCTTGTTCCTGTGTGTTAATGTGGTGTATTTTTTTGTCCGCTTGCTTTTACTTTTTTGATGATTTTTTTATTGTTATTTTTGTCTGAGGGGAAGACAGCAACTGTGCTCATACAATGCAACCTCACATGCATCTCCTGAAGCTCCACTTACTGAGTGAGACCCACCACTTCCTTCCCCACCAACTGACAAATGATAAATGACCATCAAGAAGAGCCTGCCTCTCCCTTACTGCTCTTCATGAACAGTGAACCGAGATCTAAATACAACAAAGTCATAATGTCTTGGAGAAAGAAGACCATCACAGTCCACATAAAGAAGCACTATTAAGTGGGAGAAACAAGGGAGGAGGATACACACCCAGAACACATCCCCAAGGAAGAAGCAACATTGCAACTCCCTGATAAAAACCTCAAGAGAATTACATTCAGGTATCTTCAAAGGACTGAGAGACAGACCAAGGAAAACATTGACAAAATTAAGGAAAACACAGACAAAATGCTAGAACTATTCAAAAGACAATACAAAAATAAAATAGCAAAATAAATGAAAAATTAGAAATTATACAAAATCTACAGATAGAAGTCCCGGAGATACATACAAAATTTTCAGAAGTAGTCAACACATTGAAAGGGAGAAAAGAGTAGAATTGAGTCAATGGAAGACAGAATTAATGAGATTGAAGACAAATACCTGAATACTTCTTTGGAAACGGAATAGTCAGAAAAAAAGATCAAAACAAAATGAAGAAAGACTAAGGTTCATGTGGAATACCACCAAAAGGAATAACCTATGTGTAATTGGAATTCCAGAGCAGGAAGAGAAAAATAAAACCACTGAGAAAATTGTCCATAATTTGTTGGAAGAGAGCTTCCCTGATATGATGAAAGATGAGTATATATCCACTCAGGAAGTCCAATGAACTCCAGATAGGATAGACCCCAAAAGAAAATCACCAAGACATATCATCATCAAGCTCATCAAAACCAAAAACAAAGACAGAATCCTGAAAGCAGCATGAGAAAAACAAAAAGTTACTTAGAAAGAACAACCAATAAGAATAAGTTCTGATTTCTCAGCAGAAACCATGCAAGTGAGAAGGCAATGGGATGGCATATATAAAACCCTGAAAGAGAAAAATTTCCAACCAAGAATTATATACCCAACAAAATTGTCCCTCAAACATGATGGTGAAATTAGGAGATTTCCAGATAAGCAGAAACTAAAGGATGTTTTTTAAAACCAGACCAACCTTACAAGAGATACTACAGGGAATCCTTTGAACAGAGAACCAAAAATAGTAAGCAACAACTGATCATTAGTACACAAGATGACATAATCCAGAAACCAACAAAGCTATGGACATATCCAAAGTAAAATAAGTTTACAAGATTGTAAATAGGGAATCAGAGACATTAATTAGCAAATGACTACAACTATAAACCAAAAAGAGGAATAATAGTGTAGTTACAGAACTTCTAAATGGTGAGGAAGTTAAGAGAGTTGCAAGATTGAAGGGTCTGTTCTAAACTCAGGGAGAAAATTATAAATCATGGGGTAACCTCAAAGAAAATGATAAACCTTCACATCACAATAAAAAAAAGGAAAAAACATAAATATTTAGCAAATGCTAAAACAGTAGCAACAAAGGAAATGATAACATGATTCATAAACATAATAAGCTCAGCACAGACAATTATATGGGACAATGAAACCAGGAACACTATGAAGAAACATGCAACAAAATGACAGCAAGCAATTTATACTTGTTGATAATTATACTGAATGTTAATAGATTAAATGCACCACTCAATAAACGGACAGTTGCAGACTGGATAAGAAAACATAATCTATCAATATGCTGTTTAAAGGGAGCTCTGGTAGCATAGTGGCTAAGGCACTTGACTGCTAACCAGAAGGCTGGTGGTTTAAACCTACCAGCCACTCCTCAGAAGGAAGGTTGGGCAATCCTACTTCCGTAGTGATACTGCCTCGGAAACCCAAGGAGGGGTCGCTATGAGTCAGGGCTGACTTGGCGGCAAACAACAACAACAACAACATGCTGTTTAAAAGAGATACATCTTACAGACAAAGACTAAAATAGACCAAAAATCAAAGTTTGAAAAAAGATGTATCAAGGAAGTAGCAAGCAAAAAAGACCAGGAATGGTAATATTAATTTTTGATCAAATTGACTCTAAGACAAAAACCACCATACGAGACAAGCATGATTAAAGGATCAATTGAACAAGAAGATATAAGCATAATAAATATCTATGGACACAAAGAAAGAGCCCCAAAATAACTAAATCAGACTTTAAAAGAGTTGAAAAGGCAAATAGATGATTTCATAGTCATGTTGTTGTTGTTAGGTGCCATCGAGTCACTTCTGACTCATAGTGACTCCATGCACAACAGAATGCAACACTGTCCAATCCACCAGCTCCATGATATTTGCTATACTTGAGCCCATTGTCGCAGCCACCATATCAATCCATCTCGTTGAAGACCTTCCCCTCTTTTGTCGACCCTCCACCTTACCAAGCATGACATCCTTCTCCAGGGAATGGTCCCCTCTGACAACATGACCAAAGTAGGTGAGACAAAGTCTGGCCATTCTCGCTTCCAAGGAGCATCTTGGCTGCACTTCCTCCAGGAGAGATCTGTTAGTTCTTTTGGCAGTCCATGGTACTTTATTCATTGGTACTTGGTCTTCCTTTTTCATTGTCCAGCTCTCACATGCATACGAGGCGATTAGAAATATCATGGCCTGTGTCAGGCACACCTTAGTCCTCAAGGAGACATCCTTGCTCCTCAGACTTGAAAGAGTTCCTTCCCAGCAGACCTACCCAGTGCTACATGTTGTCTAATGTCCTGACTGCTGCTTGCATTGGCATCAATTGTAGAACCAAGCAACGTGAATTCTTTGACAACCTCAATCTTTTCTCCATTTATCGTGATGCTGCTTATTGGTCAAGTTGTGAGGATTTTTGTTTGTTTTATATTGAGATGTAATCCATACTGCAGACTGTATTCTTCAATCTTCATCGGTAAGTGCCTCAAGTCATCCTCACTTCCAGCAAGAAAAGTTGTATCATCAGCATATCTCAGGTTGTTAATGATGCCTCCTCCAATCCTGATGCCATGTTTTTTTTATATAGTCCAGCTTCTCGGATTATTTGCTCAGCATAT
>NW_006921612.1:12458494-12464711 GCF_000298275.1 Orycteropus afer afer | reverse complement strand
TCCATCTGACAGCAGCTATGATATTCCTTGTTCCACGTCCTCTTCTGAATCCAGCTTGCACGTCTGGAAGTTCTCTGTCAACATACTGCTGCAACCGTTTTTGAAGTATTTTCAGTAAGATCTTACTTGTGTGCGATATTAATGATATTGTTCTAAATTTCCACAATTTGTGGGATCATCTTTCTTTGGAATGGATACAAATATGGGCCTCTTCCAGTCAGTTGGCCAGGTAGCTGTCTTGCAAATCTCTTGGCATAACCGAGTGAGTGCATCCAATGGGGCATCCGTTTGTTGAAATATCTCAATGGGTATTCCGTCAATTCCTGCAGCCTTGTTCTTCACCAATTCCTTCATTGCAGCTTTGACTTCCTCCTTCAGTACCATTGGTTCTAGATCATATGCCACCTCTTGAAATAGATGAATATCTACCAGTTCTTTTGGTAAGTGACTCTGGGTATTCCTTCCATCTTCTTTTGATGTTCCCTGCATCATTCAATGTTTTGCTCTTAGAATCTTTCAACATTGCAACTCGAGGCTTAAATTTTTTTCTCAATTCTTTCAGCTTGAGAAATGCCAAGCGTGTTCTTCCCTTTTGATTTTCTAACTCCAGGGTTTTGCACATTTCATTATAGTAATTGACTTTGTCTTCTTGAGATGCTCTTTGAAATCTTCGGTTCAATTCTTTTATCTTGTCATTTTTTCCATTTGCTTTAGCTACTCTCCACTCAAGGGCAAATTTCAGAGTCATTTCTGTCATCCATCTTGGTCTTCTTTTCTCATCTTTTTAGTGATCTCTTGCTTTCCTCATGGATGATACTCTTGATATCATCCCATAATTTATCTCGTTTCTGGTCATTGGTGTTCAATGCATCAATTCTATTCTTTAGATAGTCTCTAAATTCAGAAGGCTATATTTTAGATCATATTTTGGCTCTCATGGACTTGTTTTAATTGTCTTTAACTTCAAATTGAACTTGCATATGAGCAGTTGGTGGTCTGTTCCACAATCAGCTCCTGGCCTGGTTTTGGCTGAAGGTATTGAGCTTTTCCACATCCTCTTGCCACAGATGTAGTCAATCTGATTCCTGTGTGTTCCATCTGGTGAAATGCACGTGTAGAGCCATCGTTTGTGTTGTTGAAGAAAGATGTTTGCAATGAATTAGTCATTGGTCTTGCAAAATTCTACCATGCAAGTTCCAGCATTATTTCTGTCATGAAGGCCAAATTTTCCAACTACCGGTGATTCTTCTTTGTTTCCAACTTTTGAATTCCAGTCACCAGTAATAATAAACATATCCTGATTGCTTGTTCGGTCAATTTCAGACTAGAAGTTGATAAAAATCTTTAATTTCCTCATCTTTAGCTTTGGTGATTGGTGTATAAATTTGAATAATAGTCATATTAATGGGTCTTCCTTGTAGGTGTATGGATATTATCCTATCACTGACAGCATTGTACTTCAAGACAGATCTTGAAACATTCTTTGTGATGATAAATGCCACGCCATTCCTTTAAACTGTCATTCCCAGCATATTAGACCACATGGTTGCTGATTCAAAATGGCCAATACCAGTCCATTTCAGCTCACTAATGCCTAGGATATCAATCTTTATGTGTTCCATTTCATTTTTGACAACTTTCAATTTTCCTAGATTCATGCTTCATACATTCCATGTTCCAATAATTAATGAATGTCTGCAGCTGTTTCTCCTCAATTTGAGTGGTGCCACTTGAGCAAATGGAGGTCTTGAAAGCTTTACCTTATCCATTTACCAGACCCCATTACTACGTATATATCTTAAAGAAGTTAGAGCCAGGATAAAACCAGATATATGCATACCCATGTTCATTGCAGCACTATTTACAATAGCAAAAAGATGGAAACAACCTAGGTACCAATCAATAGAAGAATGGATAAGCAAACTATGGTACATACACACAATGGAATACTGTGCAACACTAAAGAATGATGTAGACTCTACAAAACACTATATAATGTGGATGAACTGGGAGGACATTATGCTAAGTGAAATTAATCAATCACAGAAGAATAAATATAGTATTAGTTCATTATTGTAAAAAGACAAGGAAACGTTTATATATGGAAAAAAAATTTCTTTTTTGGTTACCAGGGGTGGCAGGGGAGAGGAGGGAACACTTCTAGTTTGGTAAAGAGTATTGATTTGGGTAAAGGGAAGGATAATGTAACAAATGTGAGTGATCAACACAGTGGTACTGAGGAAGAAGAAGACAAAGAGAGGCACATAGGTGGTACAGAAAAAGAAAAAAAAAAAAAGGAAGGAAAAGTAAAGAAAGAAAAATGTAACACTGGCAACATATTTCCTATATATGTATCTGGGAGAAATATAAAAGTAAATTATTTTTCCTTTGGAAAAAAATTTAGGTCCAGGAAGACCTTATGGAGCAGTTCTACTCTGTCACATGGGGTCACTATGAGTTGAAAATCTATTTGATTATACCTAACAACAACAACAACATCAGCAGTTGTGTTGTTTTAAAATGTATTTTAATACTGTGTATATTTTAGGCCCCATGAGACATTAATATTTATGCTTTGCAAAGTTCATATACATTTATATTTAACTTAATGTGTTCATGTATGTGTGTGCATGCACACATGTGAATTTATTTTATTTGTATTTCTTGTTTTTCATTACTTCTTGCATTTCTGCTTCTATCTGGGATTTATTCCATCTTTTTGAAAACTTATCTTAAGTTTTATTTATTATTTGTAATGAATTCCAGCTGACAAAATAAGCTCTTAGCTTTTGTGTGGCTAGTAATATTTCTATTTAAGTTAACCTTTTGAAAGTTATCTTTGCTGGGTATTAAATTCTATGGATTTCAGTATTTATTCTCGCCCTCCCCACCCCTTTCAGGATGGTTCTTTTGTCTTCTGTCTTCCATCATATCTGTTGTGAAATTAGCTCTCAGTGTAATTATTTAAGATTGATTTTTTTTCTTCTTGCAGTTTTCAACATTTTGCTTAAGTCTTTATACACACACACACACACACACACAGAGAGATACATATACTTTTTTTTTTTTTTCCCCTAGGATATGCTTATGGCTAGTTTTGTTTGTGTTCACCCTGTTCATAGTGTTCATAGTTCATAGCATGTCTTTCAGCAGTATCTCATATCTTTTGCTGGTTTGGAGAAATTATTTACCATTATTTTCTCAAATATATCTATATATCTTCTGGGCCATAATTTTCAGCCCTTTTGCTCTGCATGTCTCAGGGTAGACACTGTCTAGTGGCCTATTTAACATTTTATTAATTCTCTTTTCTACCATGTGCAATTTACTGGAAACATATCTACTGACATATTAATTTCCAATATTGAATTCAGTTTTATAATGTCACTGTCCAGGGACCACAAGTCAGACACTATTGTATTTACCAAGGCCACATCTTTCATAATCTGAACCTCATATTTCTTCTCTTCAGCATAGAAAAACTGGAGGATACTGTGCCCTGTGTTTCAATGGTTTTATCCTTAGCTTGTCAGCTACTTTCACTGTCCAGCACAAGACTTCCACAGATGACAAGAAAGGAAAGATCACTGAATTTCAAACTCATGTCTATGCTCTCCACTCTTCTGGGGTCTCTATTATTAATGCACTGATTTCCTTGAGTTCTTTGAACTACATTTCTTTGTTGTTGTTTTGTCTTGCATTCTTATGAAATTGTGAAAACTGTGATGACTTTTCTGTTTCATATTCTTGGCCTTCTGTCTTGTTTCACAGCCTTAGGAACATATCAAGAATAGACAAATACCTTCAGGAGAGTGCTCTTTTTAGTTTTTCTATTCACCTCCATGAGTATTCCCTTTTTCCCCTTATCTTAGACCTTTAACTCTTAGTTGTCTCAGCTAATTTCCCACGAATTCAAATATATATATATATATTTTAATTTTCTGGTGATCAGTTTCATAATAGTAACTAGATTCCCTAATGATTGTTGTTGTAGTTGTTAGGTGCTGTCAAGTTGATTCCCACTCATAGTGACCCTGTGAACAACAGCATGAAGCACTGATGAGTCCTGAGCCATCATCAAAATCTTTGCTGTGCTTGAGCCCATCTTTGCAGCCACTGTGTCAATCCATCTCTTTGAAGGTCTTCCCTTTTTCTCTGACCCTCCACTTTACCAAACTAATATCCTTCTTCAGGAATTGGTCCCTTCTGACAATATGATCAAAGTATGTGAGATAAAGTCTGGCCATTCTTGCCTGTAAAGAGCATTCTGGTTGCACTTCTGTAAATTTGTTCATTCTTCTGAAGTCTACAGTATTTTCAGTATTTTTCACCAACATCACAACTCAAAGGTATCAATTCTTCTTTGTTCTTCCTTATTCATTGTCCATCTTCCATGTACATGCGAGGCGAATGAAAATACCATGACTTGGGTTAGGCACACTTTAGTCTTCAAAGTGACATCGTTGCTCTTCAACACTTTAAAGAGATCTTTCACAGCAGATTTGCCCAGTGCAATATGATGTCTGATTTCTTGACTGCTCCTTCCCTTGGTGTTGCTTATGGAACCAAGTAATACGAAATCTTTAACAACCTGAATCTTTTCCCCATTTATCATGATCCTGATTATTGGTCCAGTTGCAAGGATTTTCATTTTCTTTATGTTTAAGTGTGACACATATTGTAAGCTGTAGTTTTTAATCTTCATCAGTAAGTGATTCAAGTCATCTTCACTTTCAGCAAGCCAGGTTGTGACTTGGCATATTGCAGGTTGTTAATGAGTCTTCCTCCAATCCTGATGCTGCATTCCTCTTCATATAGTCTATTTTCCCAGATTATTTGCTCAATATACAGATTGAATAAGTATGGTGACAGGATACAAACCTGACACTGCCCTTCCTGATTTTAAATCATTCAATATTCCTTTCTTCTGTTGAAATGACAGCCTCTTGGTCTATGTACAGATTCTTCATGAGCACAATTAAGTGTTCTCTAATTCCCACTCATATGTCAGTTTGTCATACTGTGGTGGGTTGCATGTTGTTGTGAAACAGAAGGCTTTGCCACCAGTATTTCAAATACCAGCAGGGACAATTATGGTGGACAGGTTTCAGTGGAGCTTCCAAACTAAGACTGGTTGGGAAGAGGGACGGGGCCATCAGCTTCTGAAAGAATTGGCCCCTGAAAACCTTAAAAGATCTCTAATGATCACTGCCTTGGAATCCCTTTGGGGGACTTCTACTATATTCTGTAGGATTATTATGAATTCGAAACAACTTGAAGGCATACAACAACAGTTTATTGTCAAATGAACCTGGGTAGTGCAAGCTGTTTGTGATGTTCTGCTAACCTAAAGGCTGATTGTTCTCACCCTCCTGAAGCTTCACAGAAGAAAACTCTAGCACGTTGCTACCATAAAGATCACAGCCTACAAAACCTTATGGAGCAAATCTACTCTGTAGCACATAGTGTTGCCATAATTCTGGGATTGACGCAATAGCAACTAATAACACTCTGTTATTTATATATTAAAAAAAAGGTAGCATACATATTTAAACTTTTTCCTATTAATATTTGGGAGTTCTGGTGGCATTGTGCCTAAGGCATTTGACTGCTAACCAGAAGGCTGGTGGTTCAAACCTACCAGCTGCTCATCAGAAGGAAGACTGGGCAATCTACTTCTGTAGAAATACCACCTGAGAAACCCAAGGGGGAGTTGCTATGAGTTGGAATTGACTCAACAGCAGAGAATTTGTTTTTTGGTTTTTATTATTTATACTGTTTCCAGTTTCACAATAATCAATTTTGAACACACACACGCAAACACATTTTTTATATATACATATATTTTTGTTGTGTGCCATCATATTGAATCCAACTCATACTGACCCTTTAGAATAGAATAGAACTGCCCTCTTTCCAAGGCTTTAGTCTTTAAGGAAGCAGACTGCCACATCTTTCTCCCACAGAGCAACTTGTGTGTTCTAATCACCAACCTTAAGCTGAGCACTTAACCACTGTGCCACCAGAGCTATGTATCATATTTTCACATGTAACATGCCCACACTTATACCTTGCATAATGTTCATAGGAAACTAATGAGTGAGGGTGTTGTGCAGTTTACAAACACCCATGTAACACATGTGTTGTTTATGTAAAAATGTGTGTGTGTACATGTGTGTGTGTGTGTATATATATACATATATATATATAGCAGTGA
>NW_006921612.1:12457432-12458166 GCF_000298275.1 Orycteropus afer afer | reverse complement strand
ATATATATATATATATAAAAGTAATATTTGTACATATATATCAATCTACTTCTGTAGTGGTACTGCCTTGGAAGACCAAGGAGGGGTTGCTATGAGTCGGGTGCGACTGGACGGCACATTAACAACAACAACAACAAATGTTAGTTTTAATATATACATTTTGAGGAAAAGGAGACTAACTGATAAAACAAAAGATACACAGTTCTTTAAGTCTTCTGTCATATGTGCTCTCTATCTCCCTCGATCTATTCCTTCATTGTCTTTTTCTCTACCTCTCTATGTTTATAACAATTTTTCAAAAAGGTTATAAAAAATTATATTCACAGTGGTTACAACTGAGAGGGATTGTTTCTTTGTACACTTTTGAAAATAATTTATTCTTTATTCTTTCAGGGTCAAGGACATTCTTAAATTCACCTTCCATATACCTTCATTCAAGGAAGGTGCATTTATCTTTCTGCTTTGTTCTTCTGATAGCTGAAGTGTTTGAAATGCTGGTAAGTGAATTTTGAAAAGCTGACCTCTGATTTTCTGATTTTTTTCCCCTTTCTTTTCTGTCTCTTACAAGAAAGCAGATAATAGGAGGCCCCTGTCAGTAGACTATTCATGTCCAATAATATTGTCTATCATGTTCTTACGCTATTATGTTTGGGTAGATTTTTTCTCAAGGTTTTAGAAATATTAATAAGAAGAATATTCATTTTTTAAAAAATAACCATGTGAAATTTAACAGA
>NW_006921612.1:12455691-12456927 GCF_000298275.1 Orycteropus afer afer | reverse complement strand
CCTTGGAAGGAAGATGGGACAATCTACTTCCATAGTGATACTGCCTTGGAAACCCAAGGAGGGGTCGCTATGAGTTGGGTCCGACTCGACGACGGCAAACAACAACAACTAGTTCTTTTAAATGCAGTTCCATCAAGGTCATGAATTCTCTGCAGGGCCATCAGAGTGGGCCCCTATCATCCATTTTTTTTTTGCCAGACTATTCCAAGAGAAGATAATGAAATGCACTTTAGAGATGACCTAGTCCAACTCTTTCAAGAAAAAAAAAAAAAATCACTGTCATCCAGCCAATTCCTACTCATTGCGACTCCCCAGTGGATTTCTAAGGCTATAAATCTTCTTCCTTCTGTGGAGGAGCTGGCAGGTTTGAACTTCTGATTTTCTGGTTAGCAGTCATGTCTCTTATGCACTACCACCAGAGTCCAACCCTTTACATATGTGCTATTCACTGGTTTGTTCACATTACATGACTGGTTAATGGTAGAATTACAAGTAGAAATAAATCATACTGATTCAATTGAATACCTTTTCCGTGATCTATTCAGATTGATGACCTTGCCTTATGCTCAAGATCACAGAAAAGTTTAATCTAATAATAATAATAATAATAATAAATCTACTGCTGTTGAGTTGATTCCCCCTCATAGCGACCCTCATTGGGTTTCCAAGGCTGTACATCTTTATGGAAGGAGATTGCCTCATCGTCCTCCCATGGAGCAGTTGGTGGGTTTGAATCTCCCATCTTCTGGTTAGCATGCAAATACCTTACCCACTACACCACCAGAGCTATATAACTCTAAATAAGAAAAGTAACAGAATGGGCAAATACACATAGGCATACATACATTTAATAGAATAATCTGATTGAAACGTCTTTACATCCCATAATTTACCTTTACATTCTAATACAGAGTCATTATAAAATCTTTAGGAAAGATAAATAATCTAGGGTCATTTTACCTCCTGAACAGTAATCACTCTGATTTTCCATATGGACCTGTGCTTTAATGAAAGTTGCAGCCAGGCCAAAAACTCCATACATTTAAGTTGATGATTGAAAGGAAGAAAAAAAAAAAAATTAAATCCGATTGCTTTTATTCTATAAACTCATTTTGTTATTGTCTTATTTCATTATTATTTTTTTCTTTTTTCTTTTATTTTGATTTGGGTGAAGATTTACAGAGCAAATTCACTTTCCATACAGCAGTTCACATATACTTTGTCTCATGTCATTGA
>NW_006921612.1:12436057-12455591 GCF_000298275.1 Orycteropus afer afer | reverse complement strand
TTTCATTTAATTTGTCATTTTGTTCTTGTATTTTCTTCCACAATTCTTCTAAGGTTTTTTCTGTTTTCTTTGGTCTGTCTCTCAATCCTTTGAAGATATCTAAAGATAATACTTTTGAATTCCTTATCAGAGAGTTCCAATGCTGCTTCTTCCTCAGGGATGTGTTCTGGGTCTGTATCTTGCTCCCTTGTTTCTCCCACTTTATCCTGCTTCTTTGTGTGGACTGTGATGGTCTGTTGTTTCTGAGGCATAGGGACGTTGTTGTATTTAGATCTCTGTTAACTGTTTATGAAGAGCAGTCAAGGGTGGTTCAGGCTCTTCTTAGTTGTTTTTTATTATTGGCCCATTGCTTTTCAGTCTTGCAGGCCCCAAGTGTCCTTGGGGTTGCTGGAAAGCAGAACGTGTTCTTAAGCCCCAGAAATCTGTGAGAATGCTGTCTCTTTTAATATCCAAAATAGTCAAGCCGCTTTTTAAACCTACAAAATGGTGGCACCCTCCGGACCAGCAAAAGTCCACGGCTCAGCCCACCTTTCTCTTCACCTTCTCTGTTTGTTCCCCAGTCACCGTTCACAGTCCTCCGTGCAGTCCCTAGCTAGCAGGTTGATTTTTAGGTTAATTCTTAAGTCTTACCACCACAGGAATCTGCGAGAGCACTGTCTCTTTCAATATCCAAAATAGTCAAGCTGCTTTTTAAACCTACAAAATGGCGGCGCCCTCCGGACCGACAAAAGTCCACAGCTCAGCCCACCTTTCTCTTCACCTTCTCTGTTTGTTCCCCAGCCACCGTGCACAGTCCTTGCAGTCCCTGGCTAGCAGGGTAATTTTTAGGTTAATTCTTAGGGCCTACCACCATTCAGGAATCTCCAAGTCGCCTGTACTGTCAGGGTCGTTCAGTTTGCTGTCAGACTGCAGCTCCGTATGTCTCCTTTTTTTTGGTATTTTCAAGCAGATTCTTCTGCTAGTTGGGGTTTAGTCCACTTCTGTATCCTTCCCTTCAAGGCTCAGGGGTCCAAGATTATCTTCTGTGTCTGTGTTAATTGGTTTCCCTTTTCTTTGTTGAAGAGGGTCTGTGCAGTCCTTCTGCCTAGTCCGCCATCTTGCCGGAACCCTTATTATTATTTTTTGACTCTTCTGGTGGAACTTACTTATATGTGCTATGTTTAATGCCTAAAACATTCCCTCATTTATATATAAAGTCATATCCTATAACATGACCCAACATCTGTCTCTGGCTCTGCAGTTAATAGAATCAAATGAAGAGTATTTGTGTGTGTGTGTGTGTGTGTGTGTGAGATATTCTGAAGGTGGCAGAGACACTTGTGGCTTTTCACACTGCTTTCATTGTCAGAGACCTTTGGCATACTCAATGAATACATTAATTATAATAAATAAAAATAGACGAGTCATTGCCATCAAGTCGGATCTGACTCACAACGAACCCTCCTTGGATTTCTGAGGCAGTATCATTACAGAAATAGATTTCCCAACCTTTCTCCTGAGGAGTGGCTGGTGGGGTTGAACCAGCAGCCTTCTAGCTGTCGAATAACTTAGGCACCGTTGTTATTGTTGTTATGTGCCTTCAAGTTGGACCCAATTCACAGCTACCCCTCCTTGGGTTTCTGAGGCAGTATCCCTATGGAAGTAGATTGTTAAACCTTCCTTCTGAGGAGTGCCTAATGGGTTTGAACTGCCAGCCTTCTGGTTAGCAGTCAAGTGCCTTAGGAACTATGCTACCGGATCTCCTAGGTATGCACTATGCCACCAGAACTCCTAAATAATAATATATTAAAATAATAAATTCATTTTAATTTCAGATTTGTCCTTTCGAAGTATATATATATAGATAGATATAGATATAGATATAGATATATGACATTATAAGATGTTATATACTTTACTATATTGGGAAGTTGTATTATGATAATGTTAGTTGGTGTTGAGTCGATTTTCCACTCATAGTGATCCTATTTACAACAGAATGAAACATTGCATGGTCCTGTGCCATTCTTACAATCCTTGCTATGCTTGAGCTCCTCATTGCAACCACTGTTCCAATATAACTCCTTGAGAGTCATCTCCTTTTTTGCTGACTCCTTACTTTACCAAGCATGATATCCTTCTCTAGGAACTGGTCCCTTCTGATAACATGACCAAAGTACAAGAGACCAAGCTTGGCCAGTCTCACTTCTAAGGAGCATCTAGCTGCACTTCTTCCAAGACAGATTTGTTTGTTCTTCTGGTATTTTCAATATTCTTTGTCAACATGACAATCCACATTTATCAATTCTTCCTCAGTCTTCTGTAGTCATTGTTCAGTTTTCACATGCATATGAGATTATTGGAAATACCATAGCTTGGATCAGGTGCTCTTTAGTCTTCAAAGTAAAATCTTTGCTTTTAACACTGTAAAGAGGCCTTTTGCAGCAGATTTGCCAAATTTTGTCATTTGATTTCTTGACTACTGCTTCCATGGGGGTTGACTGTGGATCCAAATAAAATGAAATCCCTGTCAACTTCAATCTTTTGATGTTGCTTATTGGTCTTTCATGAAGATATTTTCTTTCTGTTGAGGTATAACCCACACTATAGGCTACAGTTTTTAATCTTCATCAGTGTGTGCTTCAAGCATTCTTCACTTCCAGCAAGCAATGTTGTGTCAACTGTATATCTCAGGTTGTTAATAAGTCTTCCTCCAATATGAATGTTGCGTTCTTATTCATATAGTCCAGTTTATCAGGTTATTTGCTCAGCATAAGGATTTTTGAGTAAATATGGTGAAAGAATGCAAGATTGTCACACACCTTGCCTGATTTTAAACCATGCAGTACCCCCTTGTTATGTTTGAATGACTGCCTCTTGGTCTATGTGCAGTAGCTGACATGTATTAAAAACTTCCCAAATGACAGCAACTATACAGTAAGAGCTTTTTTTTTTTTTTTTAAAAAAAGAAATCTTATTTGAACCAGAGGTGCAAATAACTATTAAAGATAAGTAATGTTATCCTGTGTACAGAAGAGGAACCATAGACACAAAGAATTTGTGTGACTAAACACAAAGTCATACAACAAGTGAATGGCATAGCTAGAATTTGAAATTACATAATTGTACTTCATGAGCATCATGCTATATTACACACAATTGCTGCAATTCTCCATTTTGAAGTGGCAAGATTTTTCATGGCATAGAAGAAAACAAATAGCCTGCTGGGTTTCTTGGCTTTACTTTTCCAATTATTTTGGTGACTGCAGAAGACTAGGGGTGCAGAAATAATCTAAGAGGCTTGGAGATGCAAGAGGGGAGAGGGTTTTACTGGACTAGATGCACGATTTACAGGTAGACACACAGATACAGATTCATAGAGATGCAAGATGAATAGCCAGGTATTTACATAAATGAGACATAGATAAATAAAAAGATGTAAAGATATTAGATGAAGACATATAATGGGATTATATAAACAGATAAATAATGATTCTCCCAATTTGAGCAAAGGGAGATGCTTTTGAGTCCCATAGAGATGGGACTCAGGAGCTGCGTCTTCACAGTGCCTCGGGGAAGTTGGGAGACCCAACAAAGCAATGATTTTCTGGGTATAAACACAGGTTCTGAAGCTTGAAAAAGATTTCCATAAAACTGCTGACTTGGGAACCATATAGACAAGAATAATGCCCATCTCAGTAGTAGCCTGTGTGGACAAATAACCAATGATATGAAGATACTCTATGAAAGGCTGAGACTGTGGTACATCCCAGGGAGGAAAGATGGAAGGGAATACACAAGAAAGACTAAAATTGAGTTTTCTGCCAGGCCATCAGAATGAGTTTTGGAAAAAACAAATAAACAAACAAACAAACAAAAACCACTTAGTTTTCTATATGCAACATATTTTATATTACAAATATATATATTTTAAATTTTATTGATATGTTTTAAATAGGTATGAGTCACACCCTAGGAAATCAAGGTTAATATAAATTTTTGATAGAATATAGAAAAGTATGGTATCTATGTAAGCATTCATGTTAGAGGCATGTAAATTAATAAACAATTTGTTTAAATATTAGTTTTACCTTTATTTGATGCCAAAGCTATATTGCAACAAGTAGCATTAAGAAAAAACAATGATTGGGCATAGTGCTGGAGGTGGTTTGGGGTTGGTTTTTGAACTACTTCCTTGGTATGTTAAATCTTGAGTAGAGGGGACCAAAAGCAATGGGAAAAAAAAAAAAAAAAAAAAAAAACAACAACAACAGACTGGAAGGAAAATGGCTGTGTTTTTCATTGTTAGAGAATAAATACTTACCAGCAGATGCTGTTTTCTTTAAAGATGCCAACATTTGTACATGCTACCCTATGTCCCATACTTGACATAATAAAAAAATACCATATTTTGCATAAATAACATGCCCACATAAATAATGCATGCACACACATACACACGTAATATGTGGAAATGAGAAAATTATGTTAAAAATGTTTGTCATAGTGCACCTATGCATACATTGCCCATGTCTCCTGACATTTCTGGAAGTGAATTTCAGCCCCATTCACCCTCATACAATAGTCCAAATATGTTACTTTTGATTATATAATAAAGGTAAAGACCATGGTCAAGAAGACATGGACAGAGTTTGGTAGTACCCCAGTAATTGGAAAATAAATAACTGAAACTGTGCATTTACTCTGAAGCAGTTTGTAGACAGGCCTGAGAATGATGGAGTTCCTAGAATCCAATCTGTGCCCAGGGAGATGTGCAAGGTTCAGGCAGATGGTTGCCAGAGTCTAGGCATTTGCTGGTCCTGTAGCAGGTGGGAGCCATTGCCCATGCATGCCCTATTCCCACAGTGCTAGCCCCATGTAAATCAGGTGGCACGATGGTGTGGGTGTTGGCATGCATTGCTTTGGACCTGTGAGACCCACAGGCAGCCAACCAGACTCATATCAATCAAATAAGGGATACTTTATTCTTCTGCCCCCACAGAGCTCATATCTTTTTGGGTAGAAGATTCAAATGGTTCAAGTGGGTGGCCAGCCAGCAGGATGGCAGGGTGAATGTGTGTGGCCATGGTGTATTGGCCTCACCCACCTGAGTGACCTTTCTGGCTCAGGGTGCGTAGACCCATTCACCATGGGTTAGGGCTAATTGTCTTGGTGAGGGTTGTTTCCAGGGTCGAGAAAGTGATTTATTCCTGTATTGGAGAAAGTACTTTGCAGAGAAGGAAATGAGTCCTGTTTGAAGAGGAGCGATTTCAGAAAATCAAGAGTAGTCTGTTAAAGTTCTGCTTCTGGGAACCAAACCTCTGTGTTGGCAGGCACCAAGATGAAGAATCAACATTAAAATCATTGGACAGAAAAAAATAATTGAAATTGAAATCAGAAACATGTATGAAAATATTGCTATTGTGTGCTTATGAAAATAACATGCAGGGATTGCATGGTATGAAAAAATGTATAATGTGTGCATTATTTGAGCTCTGGTAGCATAGTGGCTAAGGCACTTGACTGCTAACCAGAAGGCTGGCGGTTCAAATCCACCAGCCACTCCTCGGAAGGAAGGTTGGGCAATTCTACTTCCGTAGTGATACTGCCTCGGAAACCCAAGGAGGGGTCGCTATGAGTCGGGGCCGACTCCACGGCAAATAACAACAACAACAACATAGTAAGTGTACATTTTCCGGATCTAATCACTGGGACCTATGGAGATGTCTGACTGGGCCCAGAATATAGGCATCCTAAACCATAAACTATAAAGAGGACACTACATGGTTTAAAATCAAGAAGGGAGTGTGTCAGTGTTTTATCCTTTCCCCACACTTATTCAATCTATATGCCGAGCATATAGAAAGTCTGAGGAGCTGGACTGTATGAAGAAAAACATGGTATCAGGATTGGAGGAAGAATCATTAACAACCTGAGATACGCAGATGATACAACTTTGCTTGCTGAAAGTGAGGATGACTTGAGGCACTTCCTGATGAAGGTTGAAGAATAAAGTCTGCAGTATGGATTACGTCTCAATATAAAGAAAACAAAAATCCTCACAACTGGACCAATGAGCAGCATCACGATAAATGGAGAGAAGATTGAGCTTGTCAAAGAATTCATGTTGCTTGGTTCTACAATCAATGCCAATGGAAGCAGCAGTCAGGACATTAGAAGATGTGTAGCATTAGGAAGGTCAACCACGAAGGAACTATTTCAAGTGCCA
This sequence comes from Orycteropus afer afer, assembly GCF_000298275.1. Taxonomy (NCBI): domain Eukaryota; kingdom Metazoa; phylum Chordata; class Mammalia; order Tubulidentata; family Orycteropodidae; genus Orycteropus; species Orycteropus afer. The sequence continues at coordinate 12,449,383 of NW_006921612.1, read as the reverse complement.
AGGAGCAAGGATGTCTCCTTGAGGACTAAGGTGCACCTGACACAAGCCTTGATATTTCCAATCACCTCATATGCATGTGAGAGCTGGACAATGAATAAGGAAGACTGAAGAATTGTTGATGCTTTTGAGTTGTGGTGCTGGCGAAGAGTGCTGAAAGTACCGTGGACTGCTAAAAGAACTAGCATATCTGTCCTGGAGGAAGTGCACCCAAAATGCTCCTTGGAAGCGAAAATGGGCAGACTTCGTCTCACCTATTTTGGTCATGTTGTCAGAAGGGACCATTCCCTGGATAAGGATGTCATGTTTGGTAGGGTGGAGGGTCGTCGAAAGTGAGGGAGGCCTTCAACAAGATTGATTGACATGGTGTCTGTGATGATGGCTCAAGTATAGCAGGGATCATGGAGCTGGCGCAGGATCAGGCAGTGTTTCGTTCTGCTGTGCATGGGGTCGCTATGAGTCGGAAATGACTTGACAGCACCTAACATCAACAACAAACCATAAACTTTCTAACAGAGCCTCATACTGATGCTTTCAAAGCTTACCGATAGTTTGTGTAAATCACATGGGTTTTACATTGTGATAGTTAATGTTATGTGTCAACTTGTCTAGGCTATGATTCTCAGTGGTTTTTCAGACATATATTCCATAATATAAAATAAAATGTAGTATAATCATCCTCCATTTTGTGATCTCATGTGAGCTAGCAACAAGTTGGAAAGGCAATCAGTTGAAAGTCAATCCATTTCGTTGGGCATGTGGGCTGCATCTAATGTTTATGAATGATCTGACAAAGCTTACTCTCTCTTGATCCTGCATCTGCCTTATCATCCTTTGACTTTCTATCCTTGGGATATGATCCAGCAGGCTGCTGTCTGTCCTGCAGAATTTAGGATTCACCAGTACTTGCAGGCCCAGGAGCCAGTTGTCTGCCATCTGATTGCCAATTTTGAGTTTATCAACCCCTGCAACCATGTGAGTCAGGAGAAGCCTGCAGTCTGATGCCTGACTCACATATTTGGGACTTGCCAACCTCCCCAACTGCATGAGCATTTCCTTGAAATGCATCTCTGTTGTCTCTCTCTGTGTGTGTGTGTATCTGTGTGTGTATAGGTTTCACTCCTCTAGAGAACCCAGCCTAAGACATTTGGTACAGAGAGTGATTCTAGAGGAAAAAGGCCCTTTAAGATGAGTTTTATGAATTGTTTCTCAAGTCTAGTCAGACCTAAATATACTGATGAGTCTAACTCCAGTAGGCAAGAGGGCACTGTTAATCCATGCATTAGTTGGTGGTATACATATGTAATATATCCGCATCATTGGATCAAGTATTTGTGGGAAACAAGGCTCTGGGTGTATTTGATGCCTTTCAGCATTTCTGTCAAACTGATTAATATGGGGAGGCTAGCTGGTTCGTCTTTCTTTCACTAAACAACGTGATGAAAAAGAACATGAGCTCAGGGCTTCAGAATCACAACCCAAATGTCACATAAAACCTGAAATTTGCCACTTGTGCCCAGAAAGGAGACCTTATTTCTTGTAATAACTGATATTGCTAAAAAATAGAACCCAGAGTCTTATAGTAAGTGTGGCTGAAATACAATACCAATTGAATTTCCACCTTTGAATGATTTCTAAAATTAAAGTGAGGGCATTGATTGGGAAGAAATGGGATCCTGAAACTTGGGATGGGGACATTTAGGCATATAATCTGGAAGCTAGGGATACTGAGATGCTAAATTCTGTTGAACCACTCCTGCCAACAGAACCAGCCCTCTTACATCCATATGAAGAGACTACTCGATCTTTGTCTGCTAAACTATCCTCCCAGAAAAACCATTATTGCTTCTACCTCCATCTAATGAAATTGACTTGGTTGTGCCTGAAGAATCTTTTTCTGAGATATTGTCTTCAGTGGCACGTGGGGTATTGCCTGGGTCATCTCCTGAAGCAGATGCCTTACAAGACATTGCTGAATTTTCCAAAGACCCACCTCACTGCCTTTTTTTTCTTCTAGATCTATAACTAGATTCAAGTCCCAATGAGCCCCTAGAAGTGACATACAATGTGTGACCCGAGAAGAGATATGGTACACTCCAAAGAACTAATATATACAAACAGAAACCTGGGGGAATATGCATAGGAATGGCTATTAAGGATGTGGGATAATAGTGCAAGGAATATAAAGTTGGATCAATCTGAGTTTGTTGGTATGGGTCCACTAAGCAAGATTCTTTATTCAATGTTTCAACTCAAGTGGTAAGAACATAATATAATTGTTTATTTGCTTGGTTCACTGAAATATAGATTAAATAGTGGTCTACATTAAATCAAGTTGAAATGCCGTATACCATAGAAGAAGGTGCCCAAAGGCTTAGGGAAATTGACATGCTAGAGTGGATTTATCAGGTTGGACCCTCAAACCTACCCATGGAGTGCCAAGGGGATACAACTTTTACCACAACAGTGAGGGACAAATTTATTGAGGGAGCCCTAGCATCCTTGAAGACTGCTGTAATTGCTATTTTATAAAAGTAAGATGTTATAGTGGGAAATTCCCTAACTGAATTAAGACACATAACTAAAATGGGGCTGATTAGACCCTGTAGCTGTAGAGGCTATGGGGCAGCATTTAGTCACCAAAGGCAAGATGTGCATGATTACCATATTGGACAGCAGAGTTAAAGCAGTAATCAGAATAGTCTGTCTTGTGCAGACTTATGCCATAGGCTACTTAGTCATGATGTCCCTAGGTGTGAAATAAGTGGGAAATCTACTAAATATTTTCTCGATCTGTACAAGCAGAAGAATTCTATGTCAAGTAAACAATAGCCTAATGTGAATCACCAAAATGGAGAGTAACAGCCTCTCATTCAATTCCCAGACTTGAGACAGTTTACAGATCCACAATTCCTTGAATGAAGGGGAGCTGGGTCCTCTTGAGGAAGGACTCACTATACTGGCAAAAATATATGCTGTTAAATTTTCTCCCAATCTTCCCCAAAGTGGCCTTTTATGACAGTGACTGTTCACTGAGGAAAAGGAAATAATCAGAATTTTGGGAGGTTAGTGGACATTGACTCTAAACTGACACTAATTCCAGGAGACTCAAAATGTCACTGTGGCCCACCAGTTAGAGTGGGGGCATATGGAGGTCAGGTTATTGATGGAGGTTTAATTAGCTCAGGCCCATCTTACATTAGGTCCTCAAACCCGTATTGTAGTGATTTTCCCAGTTCCAGAATGCATAACTGGAATAGACATACTCAGCGATTGATAGATCTCCCACAGTGAATCCATTACTTGTGGAGCAAGGGTTATTATGGTAGGAACAACCATGTGGAAGCCATTAGAACTGCCTCTACCTGGGAAAATAATAAACCAAAACCAATACCAACACCTTGGAGAGATTGCAGAGATTACTGCCACCATCAAGGACTTCAAGGATGCAGGGTAGTAATTGCCACCACATCCCCATTCAACTCACCTATTTGGCTTGTGCAAAAAACTGATGGATCTTGGAGAGTTGCAGTGGATTATTGTAAACTTATCCAGGTGGGAACTACAATTGCAGCTTCTGTGCCAGATGTGCTTTCATTGCTTGAGCAAATTTATGCATCTTCTGGTATCTGACGTACAACTACTGATCTGGCAATGCCTTTTTCTCAATTCTGGTTTTGAAGGATCACCAGAAGCAGTTTGCCTTACCGCTGTACTGTCCTATCTTAGAGGTATATCAACTCTCCAGCACCATGTTATAATTTAGTGCACAAGGATCTTGATCATCTTTCCTTCCCATAACTTGTCACACTGGTCCATTATATTGATGACATTATGCTGATTTGACCTAGTAAAGAAAAAGTTTCAATGACTCTAGATTTATTGGGAAGACATTTGCATGCCAGATGTTGGGAAATTAATCTGATAAAAATTCAGGTGCCTTCCACTTTAGTGCAATTTCCGTGGTTTCAGTGGTGTGGAACATGTTAACATAACCCTTCTAAAGTGACGGATGGGGTGTTACATGTGTTTTCTCCAAGAAATTAAAAAAAACTAAAAAAACATAACACGTGGTGGGCCTTTTAGATTTTGGAGGCAATATATCCCTCATTTGCCTGTGCTACTCTGTCCTATTTATCAAGTAATTTGTAAACCTTCTAGTCTTATGTGGACCCCAGCACAAGAGAAGGTTCTGCCATAGATTCAATCTGCCATGCAAGCCACTCTTCTACTTGGGCCTATGCTACAGCAGATAAAATGGTGCTTGAAATGTCAATGACAGATAGAGATGCTGCTTGGAGTCTTTGGCAAACCTCTGTTGGTGACTCACAACACAGCCCCTTAAGATTTGGAACAAAACCCTGCCATCCTCTGCATATACCTTATTTCCTTTGGAGAAATGGCTTTTGCCTTGTTATTGGGCCTTAGTAGAAACTGAATGTTTAACTCTGGACCCCTAAGTCACCATGCAGCCTGTGCTGCCCATCATGAGCTATCTGGGTGTTGTTGTTAGACCACAGAGTTAAAAAGTCGAATGTGCATGACAGCACTCCATAATTAAATGGAAGTGGTATGCTTGACAAGGATCTGAAGCACAGGAAGTTACATGAGGAAGTGACATAAATGTACTCAGTCTCCACTTCTGTTGCTTCACCTTCCCTCTCTCAGTCTTCACCTATGACTTCTTGGGGAGTTTCTGATGACCAATGGACTGAGGTGGAAAAAACTCATCCCTAGTTTAAAGATGGTTCTGCATGATATGCAGGCACCATTCGATACTGGACTGCTGCAACACTGTAACCCCTTTTTGAGACCTCCGTGAAGGAAAATGAAGGGAAATCCTCTCAGTGGGAAGAATTTTGAGCAATTCACCCAGTTGTTCATTTCGCTTGGAAGGAGAGATGGCCAGATGTGCAATTGTATACTGGTTCATGAGCTGTGTCTAGTAGTTTGGCTGGATGGTCAGGGACTTGGAAGGAACATGAATGGAAAATCAGTTACAAGGAGGTAGGGAGAAGGGGGAAGTGAATAGACCTCTCTGCATGGGTAAAAGAAGTGAAGACATTTGTGTTTCATATGAATACTCACCAAAAAGAGATCTTGGCAGAGGAAGATTTAAACAATCAAGTGGATAGGATGACAATTTCTGTGGAAACCAGCCATCGTCTTTCCTAGCTATTTCTGTCATTGCCCAGTGGGTTTATGAACAATGTGGCTATGGTGGCAGGGATGAATATTATGCTGAGCCCAGCCACATGGACTTCCACTCACCAAGGCTGACCTGCTGACTTCCCAATCTGTCAGCAGCAAAGACCAACACTGAGTCACCAGTCCTTGGGGGCAGTAAGCCAGTAACCTGGTGGCAGGTTGATTACATTGGGCTAATTCTGTCATGGAAAGCGATGTGATTAGTTCTTACTGAGATAGAGACTTACAGGGGATATAAATTTACTTTCTCACATGAAATGCTTCTGTTAAAACTACTATCTGTGCGCTTAGAAAATGCCTTATCCACTGTCATGGTATCCCACACAGCATCACTTAAAATCAAAGGACTCACTTCATAGCAAATGAAGGGTGATAGTGGGTCCAGGGTTATGGAATTCACTACTCTTACCATGTTCCCCATCATCCTAAAGCTATTGGCTTGATTGAATGATGAAATGGCCTTATAAAGACATCATTACAGTGCCAACTAGGTAGTAATACTTTGCAGGGTTGGGGCAATGTTCTCTAGGATGCTGTATATGCTCTAAACCAGCATCCAATATATGACGCTGTTTCTTCCATAGCCAAGACTCATAGGTATAGGAATCAAGAGGTAGAAATTTGAGTGGCACCACTCACTATTACCCCTAGTGACACGCTAACTAAATTTTTGCTTCCTGTCCTATACTTTGTTGATATAGAGGTCTTAGAGTCAAAAGGAAGAATGTTCCCACATGAGACTCCACCCTGATTCCACTAAACTGGAATGTAAGAATTCCCCCCAGCGATGTTAATTTCTTCATGCCCCTGGATCAGCAGGCAACGTAATATGTTACCACATTGGTTTGTGTAATTAACCCTTATTATCAAAGGGAAATCGGATTGATATTCTAAAATGGAGGTAAAGAAGAGTATGTGTGGAAGACAGGAGATCACATAGGGCATCTCTTAGCACCACCATGCCCTGCAATTAAAGTCAATTGAAAATTATAGAAACCCAATTCCAACATGACTACTAATATTCCAGACCCTTTATGAATGAAGCTTTGGTTAAATCCACCAGGCAATGAACTATGACAAGTTGAGGTGCTTGAGGAGGGCGAAGGGAATATGGAATCAGTGGTTGAAGGCATTTCTAAATGCCAGTATGTAGTATGTAGTATTTCTAAATATCAGTATGTAGTATGCAGTAATGAGGACTGTAATTGTTATCAGTATCTCTTCCTTGTTTAATTACATACATATGTGTGTAAAACGAGCTCTGGTCACATAGGGGTTAAAACATTCAACTGCTAAACAAGAAGTCAGCAGTTCAAACACCAACTGTACCACAGGTGAAAGATAAAGCAGTCTGTTTCTTTAAAGATATATAGTCTTGGGTACCATATAGAGCAGTTCTACTCTGTCCTATAGGGTAGCTATGGGTCAGAATCAACTCAATGGCAGTTGGTTTGGTTCTGGGGTGTTTGTGTGTGTGTGTGTGTGTATGTGTGTGTGTGTGTGTGTGTATATATATATATATACATTTAATATGTAGAATAATTGTGTAGTCATTGTGTATATATACATTATACATGTATGTGTGTGTGTGTATACATATTTATAAGGAGCTCTGGTAGCTTAGTGCCTAAGGCACTTAACTGCTAACTAGAAGGCTGGTGATTCAAACTCACCAGCCACTCCTCAGAAGGAAGGTTGGGCAATCTACTTTTGTAGTGATACCACCTCGGAAACCCAAGGAAGGGTTGCTATGAGTCGGGTCTGACTCAATGGCACATAACAACAACAATAGAAAAGGAGCAAATTTTTTTGTTTTCTTCCCTCCTTTATCTCATTATTTACAAATTATAATATTTAAAAGGTTAAGTGCATTTCTGGTTTTTGGGATGTTAGTTGTGTAATGTTGGGCACAATTTTGACTTTGAAATTTTCTTTATTTATAGACTATGAATGGTTTAAGGAAATGTGTACATGTACCAAGTTGACAAGGGGTGGACTGTAATGGTTATGTTATATGTCAACTTTGCTAGGCTATAAATCTCAGTGGTGTGGTAGATATTGGACTGATTGATCTTCCATAATGCAATATAATATGATCATATTCCATTTTATGATCTGATGTGAGCAGCCAATCAGTTGAAAGTCAATCAGTTTCTTGGGTGCTGTGGCCTGCATTTAATATATTATATATCGATAACCTGGCACCACTTGCTCTCTCTCACTCCTTCATCTTCATCATCCTCTGAATTTCAGTTCTTGGCACATGAGTCAGTAGTCTGTTGTTTGATCTGCCAATTTGGGTTCACCAACCCCTGCAACCATGTGAGTCAGGAGAAGTCACTAGGCTGACCCACAAATTTGGGATTATTTAACAGCCTCTACAACTGCATGAGCTATTTTCTTGAAATCTCTTGCTCTGTGTGTGTGTGTATATATATATGTGTGTGTGTGTGTGTGTGTGTATAGTTGTTATAGTTGCTGTTGTTGTTGTTGTGTGCTGTGGAGTTGGACTCAACTCATAGCAACCCCTCCTTGGGTTTCCGAGGCAATATCACTACTGATGTAGATTTCCTCATCTTCCTTCTGAGGAGTGGCTGGTGGGTTTGAACCACCAGACTTCTGGTTAGCAGTCAAGTGCCTTAGGCACTATGCTACCAGAGCTTACACACACACACACACACACACTTCATTGGTTACTGGTTTTGCTTTTTTGGAGAACCCATCCTAAGACAAATATTTATGTATAGATAACCATTACATTTCTTTGCTTAGTAAAATTCACTGCATGTGTTCACTCCTATTAATGTATCTCTAAATAAAATTTAACTTACATAAAAACAAGCAACTAAGAATAATTTTTATATTAATCCAAGAAGATCAGTGAACTGGGAGGAAGGTGCTGGCAATAGATAAAACAACACCTGCTTCTTCATGAATCAAATAGTAATATAAAAATTGGCACATCTATTAGTTAACTAGTTGTTTTTTTTTGTTTTTTTTTTTTTTTTGCTTTTTAAGGTACATTTGCATGGTAGGTCAAACAGGCATTACTGTTCATAGAAGTACTGTTTCTCCAAAAATGTTTAAAGCAAGATCCCCCACCCCAGGAGAAGTCTTACTCTAGACTTTTATATGAAGGCAGCTAAAAGCAGAGCTGTTTTGCTGAACTGGGATGATGGGAGTCCCAAACCACCACTTTCACATCACTACATTCCATTCCCAGATGTCCTTGATGCACCTCCTTGGAATAGTTAGAGTTCTTTTGAGTGCTTTAGCATCCTCTTAGACGCTTTGCATCTTGAGGGCAGGGATCATGCCTAACCATGACTGTTTCCCTATTGTTTAATACATCTACTTATTGAAGAGAATGCTTACTCCACTTTATCAGAAAAAGTGATAGAGTTAGACGTACACCTAAAGCTAGGACCCAGGTGTACTGATTACCAGTTCTGGACCTTTTTTTCATTACACAGGAAATTTATCTATGGATTTTAAATTTTGCATATCATGGATTATGGATTTACAAGGCTTAAAGTTACACGTTTGGTCCAAAAACCCGTATAACTGAAAATCGGAGGGTTGTTTTCCAGTTATTTCAAAATCTCCTAAGCATTCTGTAGAAAAATATATTTACCACAGCTAATAAGGCTCTGTCTCTCCACTATCATTACATTTCTTCAAAGCATTTCCAATAAGAACACTCCAAATTATCCCCCCTCAGCTAGTTCATCTGTTCAGTCAATAAGCAACGTTTTATTGCTTTTATGAATTAAGCCCACTTTGCATCCAATCATTTTGCAAACATCTGTAGCAGAAGCAGTCTAGGGAGCTTTTGAAAAATCAATCAGTGGAGAACAGCTTTCATTTCATGTATTTTTTTTATTTTAATAAAGTATTTACACATGTTTGCTCTGCCTGAAATGGAAACATGACTGGAGCAGTAGCAGCATCCCAGAACAAGGGTGACAGTGTTTAGAGCTTGTGAATGCTGAAGGGGCTGCAGAGCTGGTGGGAGCTTGTGGACAACTCTTGTGGCTCTCGTCAAAGGTTAGCTTACCTATTCCTGCAGCATTGTTGTCCCAAAACAAAGCTTAACAAAACTCATCCAATATTGCATAGGGTATTTGTTTAAATAAATCTTATTTATTGGTTGAAGACATGAATTTTCAACCCTCTGACATTTCTAGGAGTTTTAAATGTGAATGGAAAAAAATAAAAAGGAATATAATTATGACAAGGTACCTAGATCTAGTCTATAAATAATAATAATAAAATGTTACTTGTGCAGGGGTGAAATTCTACATGGTTGTTTGATAATGATTTTAAACATCCCTGTAAAGGTAACGGAGAGACTGGTATAGAAAAGAAAGAAAAGATTGCAATATGCAACTAGCTGTAGATTGAGGATAAAATCTGAAGATAGGAATTGTCCATGGCATGATTTCCTGAAGAAAATCTGAAGTCTACTTGAGTGTATTAGTTACTGTTGGCAAATTCTGAGTGTACTGAATTTTTTCTTTATTATTATTATTTTATAGACTTGATAACATTTTAGAACTAGTTTTTTAGTATTTAATTTTGTGTGTGTGTGTGTGTGTGTGATGTGTGCTTTTTAGAAGTCATCCCCACAGTGTCTCTATACCTAATCAGCTAATGTGGATTATTTCATTTTGTGTGTTTAGATTCCAGAGGGTTATTACAGTTCAATACTGTACAAAGGGGGAAAGGGAGGGGACAGGAGGAAGAGAAGTACAAAGGGCATGTTTAACACTGCTGATTGGGACGGAATCTCAACAATAATCAACTACTAAATATGAGTTGGGTCTGACTCGATGTCACATAACAACAACAACAACAACAAACCAAAGATGCTTTGGGCTAGAGAAGATCCATTCTAGTGGAAATCTTTCACTTTATTCATGAAGAATTTAAGGCCAGAATAAAAGTTCTTTGTCAGGGAGAAACTCCTAAAAGATTATATGGCAGTGTAGGGTTCTTTATCTGATTCATTTTCTATTTTTGCCCCTATCTTTATTTCTGATGAGTTTGAGGGAGATTTTATTTTAAACAATATAATAATAATACAGTATGAATAGTGTTCTTAATTATAAGAGAAATATTGTTCCCAAATAGAGAGTCCTTTTTGAAAAATAATCAGATCAAAGTCAAAATTGGACATCAGATTTACCTCCCTTGCAGAGGGCAACAAAATGGCACAAAACAATAAGATCTAGGACTTGAGAGTTGTGGCATGATGAAAGTAGGACCCTGAGGAAAAATTACTAGAAGGGAAGTTGGGGGAAAGGGGGATTTCCAGATATCGATTCCAGATGAGGAAACCATGGGTGGTACCAAAAGTTAACACACTCAGCTGCCAATTAAAAGGTTGGAAGTTCTAGTCTACCCAGAGACATCTTGATAGAAAGACCTGGTGATCCACTTCCAAAAGGTCCTATGTATTGCAAATCCTATGAAACACAGTTTTACTCTAAAGCTGAGGGTATTGCCATGATGCCATGAGTTGGAAATGATTCAATGGTAACTAGTTTTGTTTTGGTATTATGTCAGGTAAAGCAAGGCTTTTCTGAAAAACAAGCAAGGGGACAAACAAAGGAATATCTGTGCCATCCCTAAACCCTGTGCTCATTCTCAACTAACTAGTAGTCATGTCAGTTTTGGTAAAAGACTGAACCTTCAGAGGACACGTGGTGGTGGAGTTGGAGCTGCAATTATCCTCTAGTTGGACAAGGACAGTCTGGAAGGCAGAAATGGAGAGAGATTTCAATTTTTTATCCGAAGGCACTTTTCAGAAAAGTCTGTAGCTGCCACCTGGCAGTTCAGAAGCAGCTGTGAATCAAGAAAGCACCCTTTGCTCAAGAGACTTTTTTTGCATGGAGGCCAAGTTTAACACGCTTTTTCTCCCCCATAGCCATTTTTGAATTATTGACTAAAAGGATTTAAGCAGAGAAGCATGCTTCCTGACTCCCCAAAGTCAACCCCTTGAGCAAATATACTTCCAAGTTACTTTTTAAAATGCTGTAATCCACTTTGCACTGAAAGCAAGCATCGAAAACTTGATTTCATATGAATACTAGACACTTTCCTTAGTTACTGAAAGCTCAGATTTATTATCAAACCCTCTAGTTTTCATTATCACAGGGATTATACTGCTGGCATTTTAACCAGAAATATATTATGTTTGACTATTTTCACATATTTCACAGAAAACAGAGGGCTTCCACAGGAAGTATTTAAAGATATTTCATTTTCTAAAATATACAATATTACATTTACTAATAAAAATATTATTTTAGTATCATGAGAATACTTGTGCGTAATTACTAGTGCATCATTACCCAGACAATATGTCATGGTTTCCAATCTGCACTAAAAGAAGGCAAATATTCAGAGAAGTATGAAATTCTAATTCTTTATTTTATTTACTCTCTGTGGCTATTTAGAAACATTACCGGTTTAAATGGCGATCATTCAATTTTCTCACTTGACTGCTGTTACAGCAAAGCTGTTAACTGAATGAATCAAATCATAGAAGTCCACTTCTTTTTCATTATTCACTGCAAACCTCAAATAAATCTCAAATGAAATTCACAGTGCCACCTTGGTCTTCTGGCTTCTCCCAACTCAGTTATTAATTGCTTTTTAATTACTTTCTGAGTTTACTTCATTAGGGACATTTTTACCATGTTTTAGGCCATAGGCCATAGATGAGTGATGTAATACTTCCTGCATTCTTCTTAGTCCTCCTAGACTAAGTCTTATTACACAGACATTTTGTAAAAAATTGTTGTTCACTTTGCTTTGCTTTGTTGAAAGAGGTGCTTCTTATTCATCTTTGCATCAGGAGCCCAATGTAATCTCAATGGTCCTTACAAATGAAAGAGGGAGGCAGATGAGTCAGAGAAGGAGATGTGATGATGGAAGGAGAGGTGAAATTGATGCTATATACCTGATGGCATTGGAAAGTGTCTATTGCATGAATGAATTATAGACTTTGTCCCTCAGAGTGCTTAGTCTCTTTTATTCATGCCTAGTGTTCATTTATCACCTAGAATATATTGAATGCTGCCTCTTTGCCCAAGATATTATTCATATTCCTTATTTTCCATCTTCTTATTTCCTCTTTTGTAAACTTCTTATTAATTTTTTTGCTGCCAGCTCCTCCTTAAACACTTTCTTCAGTTAGCTCCCAGGTTACCATCTTTCATTGTATCTTCTTTCCTGTCTTACTTATTGACAACTACTTCTCAGTTTCCTTGGCTTGTTCCTCCTCATCTTCCAGACCCCCAAATGTTAGAGTGCTCAGAGCTCAACCACTGAGTTTATTCTTCTCTTTATCTACAGTCTCTTCTTTTGTAAGCTCATGAAATTGTGTGGCTTTAATTACCACTTATAGAGCAATGACCTCCAAATTCACAACTCCAACTTGGATTTCTCCTGTAATCAACAGATTTGTATATTCATTTCTCTATTTAATATTATATTAAAAACCAAAATCCCAACTCCTTCTCACTCTTCCACTTCTAACTCATTCTTTCTATAGTATTCACCTTATAAATCATGTCAATCTCATTTATCTTATTTTTCTGACCAAAACTCTTGGAATCATCTGGATTACTGTAGTAACCATTTCTTGGTCTTTCTATTTTTATCCTTGTCTTCCTCCACTCACCACAGCCTGTTTTCATCTGCCAGATATTTAGATGATTTGCTCTATCAACCCCCCCAGTTCCTTCTGCAATGTCATCTTTTTCAATGAAGATTACTAGCTCAATCTATTAAAATTGCACCTCTCCCCTTTCCTACTGCACTTCCTATTTTCTCTGTTTTTTCCTCTGTAGCAACTATTATGAACAAACACATTTACCAATTCATTTCTCCCTTCTCTCCCTCTCTCTTACAAGAATGTAAACTTTGAATGTACAGATTTTGTTGTTGTGTTGTTGTTAAGTGCTGTCGAGTCGTTTCCGACTCATAGCGACCCCATGCACAGCAGAATGAAACACTGCCCGATGCTGCGCCAGCCCCACAATCCCAGCATACTTGAGCCCATCATCGCAGCCACTGTGTCAATCCATCTCATTGAAGGCCTCCCCCTCTTTC
>NW_006921612.1:12433604-12434672 GCF_000298275.1 Orycteropus afer afer | reverse complement strand
ATATATATATATATATTTTTTTTTTACTCAGTTTGGATCCTAGAAGTTGGAAATTTCTAGAGGCTGATAATCCTTGATGTCTCTTTGCTGCTTACAGATGCACCTGCCTCAGTCATCACATAGATTCTATCTTCCTCCTGTCACTTCTTTTTTCTGAGATACCACTCAGAAGGAATCAGAAGTAGGTCCCACCCTACTCTGATATAATTTCATTTGACCCAACTGATGAAAAAACAAAGACCCTGTTTTCTCAAAGAAGGTACTGAGTTTCGAACTTCAGCGTCATTTGGAGGACACAAGTCAATCCTAACACTAATCTAACGTGTGTGGGGAGTGTAGTGAGTAGGACCAAGATTTGCATGAGGATCTACTTTGTATAGTGCCAGAGGTGTTACCTGAGCTACCTCATTTACTGCTAAAACAAATCAGGTTGATAGCTCTAATTATCCTCCTTTTTTTTATTATTATTATTTTCTATTTTTTTTATGAGGAAACCAAGACTTCAGAAAGGCAAAAAACTAGCTGAAGTTCTCAAAGCTTCTAGGGACAGAGTTAGGATATAAATCCAATGTTTTCTTTCAGTGGTTATTTCCAGGGTAGAAATTTTCAAATCATGTTAATAAAGAAAAGGCATTTATATGCTTTTATCCTGTAATGCCATCCTGCCTTCTGTCTTGAGAAAACTCCATATGAGCAAAGCTAACTGATCTCTAGCTGTTTAAGGCCTTCACTTTCCTCTTTCTTCTGTTTCCATTACCTTGTGCATAGGAGAGATGACAGGTAACTTGTCAGAGAAGAGGAAAACTCTGTATACCTGAATGTATTCAAAATGATAATATTTCTAAAGCAAAGCAAGAGTCACATTTAGTATAAAGTGTTATAGTTTCACTAGCTTGCCATAATATTAGTATGTTGTTGTTGTTGTTATGTGCCGTTGAGTCGGCCCCGACTCATAGTGACCCCTCCTTGGGTTTCCGAGGCGGTATCACTACAGAAGTAGATTGCCCAACCTTCCTTCTGAGGAGTGGCTGGTGGGTTTGAACTGCCACCTTTCTGGTTAGCAGTCAA
>NW_006921612.1:12428469-12433504 GCF_000298275.1 Orycteropus afer afer | reverse complement strand
GAGGAGTGGCTGGTGGGTTTGAACTGCCACCTTTCTGGTTAGCAGTCAAATGCCTTAGGCACTACGTCACCAGAGCTAAAAAAAATCCTCACTATCTTTCATGCCCTATCAAGAAAAGGAGAGACTATAACAAAATCAGAAGGAAAATCCAAATTCTGAAAGTTATGACTGATATTCTGAAACTGGACTGGAGCCCCAGACACTTATACTAAAGCCAAGCAGATTTGTGCTGACCCAAAGCTCATAAAAACAAAAACCTTGAAAAATACTGATTTAGAAAACAATATTCTGAGAGGAAGTCTTGCTTTAAGGAAGTTTGTAAAGATGGGGGCTGGCTGGTCCAAATGTAATTTGAATTCACAACTCATGCACACACTTGTGCCTCAACACCAAACCAAAACAAAAATATAACGATTGTAATAATTAGTAAAAACTGGCTTCCCACTAACACATATAGGGACTTATTGGGCTATTCAAAATTGAGTAAACAAATGGAAGTACCAGCCTATAGCTGGGTACTGATAAACATACATGTCATTTTAGAGGCCAAAACACAGGTATTATAGGCCTGAGGTAAGAAGCCAAAGCCCACTCTGTTTTCTGTTCTCACAGCCTCCCCAATGGCTTTTTAAAGGATCATTATAAGCCATTTACCTTCTCACTTTTCCTACAAGTAGAAGGGAATGACAACTGGCCCAACAAATCCTTTTAAAGCATTTGATGCCTTTTCTTTCAGTTTCTTCAACATCTTCCTGATATCAATATATATAACCAGCAAAGCTGATCAATTGGTAGTTTGATATTCTTTGTGCGTGTCATGTATATGTTAATGGTAATTATAAAATGTGCATTTTGTCAGTACATTTTGAAGGGGAATCTCATTGCTAGCACATTATTGCAGCTAGACTTACAACTTCTGTTGATTATTTAAAACTTTTGGAGGTACATTCTGTAAAAAGAAAAACAAAGACCAAGGGGATTCCTAGACTTGTGTTGTACATTTAATCTCTGGGCAATTTGTGAATGCTGTGTATGTCAAAGGTACTGAGTTTTTATTTACCCATCTGCCTATCAGAGAGGGTCTCACCTTTCACCAGTGGTTTCCAAGATATGTCAAACAAATTTTAACATTAAAACATTAATAAGAAACCCTTTTCAAATCTCCTGCTAACTAAATTTAAAAAACGGTTACATGTTAGGGTACATGTGAGAAGTCAGAGGCACTAACTAGCAGGTCCTCCTTTTGCTTGCTTTCTTCTTTTTGTCAAAGGACAATAAAGATGTTGCTTTTGATAGTTTCCAAATTAATTTTTTTTCTATTTTTGGTAAAGGACCGTCCACCAGACATAGGCTAAGCTCCTTGTCTATACGGGTAAGCCATAGCATTTGCCCAATACCAAAGAAGTTGACCTTTCTTTTTTCCTTCCTTCCTATCTTCCTTCTTATTTTCCTTCCTTCACACTCCCTCCCTCCCTCCTTTTCTCCTTTTTTCCTTCTTTCTTTTTTGGTGTAAGGTGAGTTCCTTCCCTCAAATGTGGTACAAAAATGTTAACTTTTTACAACTTCTGTAATCCTACTTGTGGACGAAAAGATTCTCTCTTGATCTTTTCCTTTTTCTTTTCTGCGAGGTTTTTGCTCAGAGTCATGATTTGAATTATTTTTTGTCTTGGTTTATTCATTTTTTGGTGTAAATGTTATTTCTACGAGCTCTCCAAACGATTGCCCTGCCAAGAACCTCATTCCAGGGTGTTGATGGTGCTCTAAAGCTGTTCAAGTGCCCCTGGGGCTTATAGATACTGCTGCGATTCTTGACCTCTAATAATTTAGTTTGACCCATCTGCAGATAGAATAGAGGCACTTTGGTGGTGCAGTGGTTAGGACATTCAGCTGCTCACCAAAAGGTCAGCAGTTTGAACCCATCAGCCACTCTGCCGGAGAAAGATGAAGCATGCTTCTGTAAAGATTTACAGTCTTGGAAACCTTATAGGCAGTCCTCTTCTGTCCTATAGGATCTCTGAGTCAGAATTGACTCGATGGCAGTGGGTTTGGTTGTGGTTTTTGGTAGATAAAATGCTGGGGAAAAATGCCAGTTTGTGCAAATACCTCAAAACCTTTATTTATGTGATCTCTTTCACCTGAAGATCAAAGACATACCCTTGTTAAAAGCTAGTGCTGTGCTCCAAGTCACTGTGGATTGCTCCCATGCTTCTATAAGAAAATCGACAACCTCATATCTTGCAAGTGGGGTGTAGGCATCAGAAATATGTGTAAGAGATGCTGTTTGTCCTTTAGTTTTTCTTTCAGACTATTTGAACACATGGATAAAAAATGCTAATGTTATGGTTTTCAGCCTTGGCTGCATATGGGACTCAAGTGGAGAGCTTTTATAGAAACAAACAAGCAAGCAAACAAACTAATGTCTAGGTCAATACCCCACACCAACTAGATCAGAATCTCTGGAACTGAGATTCAGATACAAGTTTCCTTCCTTCCTGTCTTCTCCCATCCTCTTCTCTTAGTTTATCTTTTCATTATTTTGTAACACAGCTCTGATAATTCAGTGTGTTTTCATAGTTAAGAATGATTGCATTAGTGGATGGTGGAGCATGAAGACAAAATGAATCTGAGTGTTTATATCACCTTATGGGGCAGAGTCACTTTTGTCTCAGGACATCAACCAGTTCATATTGTTATGTGAGAGACAAAGACATCCTCCCTTGTTTTCCAAAATAAACCAAACTCACTGCCATTGAGGTGATTCAGACTCATACCAATCTCCATTGAGTTTCCAGGGCTATACATCTTTACAGAAGTAGATTGCCTCATCTTCCTCCCATGGAGTAGCTGGTGGGTTTGAACCATAGACATTCTGGTTGGCAGCCAAGTGCCTTATCCACTATGCCACAAAACCTCCTCAATTTTAATAATTTCAGTGATAAAACGGTACTCTCTCTGAATGATTCCCACCTCTTTCCCTTATTGTTAGGTCACCAGTGAAATACAAAGCTCAATTGTGGAAGCAGAATATGCTAATTATTTTAAACAGGAAGGAAATTAACACAGGGGACTAAGCTCTTTAAAAACTGTAGAAAGAGTTAGGGAAATGGGCTTTAGGTTCCCCAAACACACAAAGACCATAATCAGTAATATGGAGTTAACTAAGTGGTATCAATAGACACATAAGGTTCATGGAAACATTGTTATAGCTGCGATCCAGAACTCAGGAAGTTGCTTCTTCCTCAACTGCCCCTTACCACCCCTGGAACTTGTGATTGGTCTCTGGAATGTTACAGCCAAAAGCTCAAAGTCTTCATGACTTTTCTTGCCAGAGGCAATAACAAAGTCACAGTAAGGTGGCTTCTACCGCACTTCTGATTTCTAAAGCATGTTGTGCCCATATTCATCTTATTCATGCATCTTAATTGTACCCTGAAACCTAACTGCAAGGAAGTCTTAGAAATTTGGTTTAGCATTCTACTTTGTGAGCTACAGAAAAACACATAAGCAGGCCATTTGAAAGGACACCAAATGGCAATCTAATACTCCATGACAGTTTCACTGTGCTGGCTACTCTGTATGTGTATACTTCTTCCTATACATATTAAAATAGCCACACAATAAAAATGTCACCAACATTCTCCCACATTTTATAATGTAACTATTTCTTGCCCAAATTAAAACTTACCTTTCCCCAAGAGAAAACTTGGGGAACTTTGAGGGAACACTCAAAGTTCCATCGATCAGTACATTTCAGCCCTGTGACATAGTATATTCCAGCATTATCTTGATCTAACCTGAACCATAAATAATTACGTTTACCATCACAATATGCCTTATAAAAATAATCAGTGAATTGCATATATCATGATTGTTGAAATGTCAAATGTTTTGTTACACACAGTTAGTCCCTCACTTAACTATGAGGTTCCTACTGACATAAGTCAATTCTAAGAAAAGTTGAATACCTCCTTTTTTTAAAAAAATATTTTGTTATTATTGCCTTTTCTTTTCAGTGTCTTTTTAAATTTGATCTATATATGACTTTGGGGGTTGGCATGAGAATGATAACATCAACAAATTATGTGCTGCAACATTGTATGTAATACATATTACTGACAATAAGATGTATGACAACAACAACAACAAAGATAGTCTGTCATAACTAGAATACATAAGTTGTGGAATACACATTTACCACAATAAACACACATAGACAAAGGTATAATTGCTTTTCCATCCCAAACCAGAGCCTGTAGTAAAACATTATAAACTAAAAAAAAGTAAAACAAGGTGGGAAGAGTTGAGGAAAAGAAAAATGTTTTATAATTACAAACATATACACAATAGAATTAGAAAGAGTTAATAGATGTTCTAAAATTTTTGTTTTTTCAGATGTTCATAAGGTCATAGTTGACTTTTATAACCTCCCTCCTTTACTACCCATGCTGTGCCACTAACTGCTTATGGTTTTATACATGGCAACATGAGGCACACCATCCTTCGTTGCAGGCGTGAGCTGTTGGTAGTCTTGTCTATAATGGATATTGTAGTCCTCCACTAACTTTTACAATTGGACATGGCAGGTCCTAGAAGCTTCTCTGAGAATATCCTAGATTTCAAGAATTCTTCTCCCTGATGGCATTCTGTAGTAGCAGTACTATTTCCTCTTAGAAATCAGTATCAGTTACCTCAGTGAACATAGCAACCCCTCCTTTAGCCTGTTGGTCCCATGCCATATGTAACTCCAATTTTCACCTCAAGGGTCCAACTGTTGTGGAAATATTCATATACCGGGTAATAAGAACTCCAACCAGGAGAGTTCAAGGTAAAGAAAATTGACAGTAAAAGTTTTGTGAGTGAATCATAAGATGAATCAGTGAAAGTATAATACCCATTTCAATTCTTGAATTTCCAGGATCATTTTTTTCTGCCCATGAGAAATACAATGTTGTTGTTGTTGTTAAGTGCCGTCGAGTCGTTTCCGACTCATAGCGACCCCATGCACAGCAGAATGAAACACTGCCCGATCCCGTGC
>NW_006921612.1:12415345-12426484 GCF_000298275.1 Orycteropus afer afer | reverse complement strand
TCCACGTGTACAGCCTACATTTGTGTTGTTGAAAAAAGGTGTTTGCAATGAACAAGTCGTTGGTCTTGCAAAATTCTACCATACGAGTTCCAGCATTATGTCTGTCACCAAGGCCAAATTTTCCAAGTACCGGTGATTCTTCTTTGTTTCCAACTTTTGCATTCCAGTCAGCAGTGATAATTAACACATCCTGATTTCATGTTTGGTTAATACTTATCTCTAATTCAAAGCATAACATTCACTTTGTAGGAATTACCTGAACCTTCAGTGCTGGAATAATTGGGTCTTCTACAAGCCTTTCCACCATTCTCTAAGGCCATCTGATTTTTGGAACTATTGAATTCAAAAATACTATTTCAATGAAGGGACCACAATGCCACCACCACCTTTACCACTACAGCAACAACAACCTCTCAGGATCTGTGAAGCTACTGACTGAAAACTAAAACAGGGTATCAAAAAATACCTACATCTCCATGGTGGTGCTTATTATTAGCAACAGCTGAAGTAGCAGGAACATGAACTCCATGTCACTTCTACATTCCAGTCTTTGCCCAAGACCCAAATGGCAGAAATCATTTCATAACCAGTATCTTACATGTAAAGGAATCTTGAAAATACAGTTTTTTAGCTTTCTAGCTTTGGTACAACAGGAACATATACCAGATGAAGATTGACATAGAATCCTTTCCATTCACCACAACATTTCAAATAACTTAAAATCAACTAAGTGAATGAATGATTATCATAATGTACTAAACATTAGATATTAATAATGTCATTCAAGTGAATTCTATGTTACATGAATTGCAATAGATCAATAACATAGTTGTTGAATTCTCATAATTTCTCTTTGAGTTTGGTTTTATCATCCCCTTTTAAGAGAGTAAGACAAATACTTTGAGAGTTGGCTTTTAATATCTAAGAGTACATTGGGTTTTTACTGACTCTGTGGCAATGAGTTTGGGTTTGGTTTGCTTTTGGAATAATGTCTGGCTACCCGAAGAGCTTATTTTCCATTAAGCCACATTAGGTTTGAACATCTATTTGAGTAATGAGGGTTTTTATTTTTTTCTTTTCTTTGTTTGTTTGTTTTGTTTTCTTTGTTCAATTCTGAACCAGAATATGATACCGGTTTTTCCTTCCCACATTTAATTGTGCAGGTTGTGTACTATATAACTTTTAAGGCAGCGTTACATAGGTATAATTAAAGTGCCTTACATTCTTGAGCATTGTTGTTGTTGTTGTTATTTGCCGTCTAGTCAGCCCCAACTCATAGTGACCCCTCCTTGGGTTTCCGAGGCAGTATCACTACAGAAGTAGGATTGCCCAACCTTCCATCTGAGGAGTGGCTGGTGGGTTTGAACCGCCAGCCTCCTGGTTAGCAATCAAGTGCCTTAGGCACTATGCTACCAGAGCATTATAGGATATAAAGCCTTTTTCTTGGTAATTGGCATCTCTCTGTAGGATTTATATTAATCATCAAGTCTTTCAATTTAAAGGATTAGGGCTTTTAGATATATCAATGAATTTGCTAACTTGCCTCAGTTTGCATTCATTTGGAGCATAGGAAAGGAGTCCTCTTATGTGCAAGACTTTTTTTTGGTTGAAAAAAATCTGAACTTAGGATCAAAATGCACAATAAGATTCTTTACTTGTGAGTAAGGAATTAGACATTTCATACTCAATTTATTAATTGTATATATTTTTGCACATGCACCCAAGGGATTATTAACATTTCTTTCAAAATTTTAGAGGAGATAAAAATATAAAACAAAAGATATAACGCTATGGCTATAATATGGTTAGACTTCAGGTGGAATTAGTTTCCTTTTTTTTTTTTTTTCTCCCTGGAACTTTATCAGAGATGGACAAATTCTTATGAATGATGATTTTCTTAGCACATATTGAAAAACAATAAAACAAAAACAAAAAAAATGGACCAAAGATTTTTGGCAACATTGTGACTTAGACTAAAAGGACTTTAGCCGTGAAAATACTTCAAACTGCCTTCTTTTATTTGGAAGAAGAAAAAAAAAGTCCTAAATAATTCCATAGAAACAGCTGCTTCTACTTTCTTTAAAATTATAAAGAAATTATAATAAAATTAAAATTATAATAAAGGAAGCATTCTGACTTACATCAATATTCATTACCAGACAGTAGGATTAGAGGGAAAATATGGTAAAGACTCATTTTACAGTCTTCTTCTCCCTGTCCCAGCATCTGTAGCCCTCCTCTGAACTTTTACAACACTTTATTTTCACCTTTTCCCTGATTCTATATAATATACCCAGTATACTAGAGTTGTTGTTGTTGTTGTTGTGTGCCGTCGAGTCGGCCCCGACTCATAGCGACCCCTCCTTGGGTTTTCGAGGCAGTATCACTACGGAAGTAGGATTTCCCAACCTTCCTTCCGAGGAGTGGCTGGTGGGTTTGAACCGCCAGCCGTCTGGTTAGCAGGCAAGTGACTTAGCCACTATGCTACCAGAGCTCCTAGTAGAATGTAAGAATACTTTTAAAAGTTATATAATTGGGTAATTAAAGAAATCCAGGTAGTGGCCACAGTTCTAAAACTGGGTCCTGAGGTCATAGCTCACTTGAATGACTTTCCCCTTTTACCCTTTCCATGTTCCCCTTGTACTTAGCACCTTAATGGTCATTTTCTAAGTTGTTGTTGTTGTTGGTATGTGCTGTTGGAGTAAGACCCGACTCATAGCGACCCCTCTTTGGGTTTCCAAGGTGGTATCACTATGGAAGTGGGTTGCCTAACCTTCCTCCCGAGGAGTGGCTGGTGGTCTTCTGGATAGCAGTCAAGTGCCTTAGGCTCTATGCTACCAGAGCTCCTCATCACTATCTCGGTGGTGCTGTCTGTGATGATTGCACATACATTTATTTTCACCTCTGGTTAGAGTCACTCTTCCAAATTATCCCTATGTCTTCTAGGTTTCCTGTTGCTCAGCAGCTACCTTTTTTCTCTTTGATCACAAGATCAATTGCTCTCCTCAGTAGTATGAATGCCATGATAGCTTAATCCTCTACTGACAAAGGAATTCCAAAATATCTTGGTGGATATCTCAGGTTTCAATTTGGTGAAACTGTTTTTGTGTCTCCTGTTGGTGATATTCTTCCTTTCGATGAAAACTCTTTAAGACAGTCCAGAGTTATGGGGATGAAGAACACACATTTAGAAGATGGAGCATTAGGGATAATTAGGAGCACTACAACATATGCTACCCAAGAAGCAGCAGTCAAGAAATCAGACATCATATTGTCCTGGACAAATCTACGGCAAAAGACCTCTTTAAAGTGTTAAGGAGCAAAGATGTCACTTTGAAGACTGAGGTGCACTTGACTCAAGCTATGGCATTTTCAGTAGCCTCATATGCATGTGTAAGTTGGACAATGAATAAGAAGACTAAATGCCTCTTATTGATACCTTTTAATTGTGGTGTTGGTGAAGAATATAAAAAATACAATGGACTACCAGAAGAACAAACAAAACTGTCTTGGAAGAAGTACCACCAGAATGCTCCTTAGAAATGAGAATGACTATATATTGATCAAGAGGGCTGGCGGTTCAAACCCACCAGCCACTCCTCGGAAGGAAGGTTGGGCAATCCTACTTCCGTAGTGATACTGCCTCGGAAACCCAGGGAGGGGTCGCTATGAGTCGGGGCCGACTCGACGGCACACAACAACAACAACAACAACAACAATATATTGGTCATGTCTTACTTTGGTCATGTTGTGAGAAGGGAACAGTCCTTGGAGAAGTAGATCATATTTGGTAAAGTAGAGGGTCAGCAAAAAAGGAGAAGACTCTCATTGAGATGGATTGAGGTAGTGGGTGTGACAATGGGCTCAAGCATAGCAAGGATTGTGAGGAGGGAGCAGGAGTGGGTACTGTTTCATTCTTTTGTACATAGGGTTGCCATGAATCAGAGCCAACTCAACAGCACCTATCATCAACAATGACAACCTTTACCATAATCGCTATTCTTGTTGTCTTAGTTACCTAGCATTGCTGTAACAGAAATACCACAAGTGGATGGCTTTACAGAACAGAAATTTATTTAGTTTTGAAGGCTGAAAATCCAAATGACAGTCTAGGCCATGAGGATTACTTCCTTATTCTTTAGGTCTGGCTACCGGTAGAGCTTATCTACTTTTTTGGTATGCTGAAAGGATCTTAGAGCCCTGGTGCTGTAGTGCTTAAGGCATTTGACCACTAACCAGAAGGCTGGCTGTTCAAACCTGCCAGCCATTCCTCAGAAGGAAGGTTGGGCAATCTACTTCCATAGTGATATTGCCTTGGAAATCTAAGGAAGAGTCACTACTATGAGTAGGCTCCAACTCAACAGTAGTGAGTTTTTTGGTTTTTTTTTTTTTTTGAAATGATCTTTACTGTGACTGATGAAAGCTTCAGGTTTTATAGATCAAGGCCTTACACAATACAGCCCTTTGACATTTCCAAGTACATATCTCATCATACTCTCTTCCTGTGTGTTCCTTGGTTCCTTTGTGATTTTCACATCATATCTTTCCCTGGTTACAACCTGCCCTACACAAGTATCATATAATTAACATAACAAAGAAAACCTTCTTTCCAAACAATATTACTTCCATAGGTATACAAACCAAACCAAATGCACTGCCGTGGAGTCAGATCCGACTCATAGCCACCCCCCCTTGCGTTTCTGAGGCAGTATCACTACAGAAATAGATTGCCCAGTCCATAGGTATAAAGTATAGAAATCTAACTTGTATTTTGGGGGACACAATTCAATTCATAACATGCATTAATGGAGAGACACTTCATCAAGCACAATGGAAATATTTTGTTACCTGTAGAAAACTAAGAAAATTGGAAGCAAACACACAGAGTTATAATAGAGATTAATCAGGGCTACAAAACAGCTAGAACAGGGTTTCATGGGAGCAGACATAAGGCCACTCAAGTAAATCTGTAGGCTTAGAACAGTAGAGGTTTCTAGGAAGATTCAGTGACTAAACTGGATCTTGAAGGATGAGTGAGAAATAATCAAAGAGAGAACATTTTAACACAAAATAAGGTATGGTGATACTTCATGTTCTTCTAGTTTCAGATAGGGTGGCTTTGAGTGACTCATGTTTATTTAGTGGATTGTTGGAAATTTTTCCTCTCCAGTTCCCATTTTACTGACAAATACTCAAAGAGATGAATTATCTCCTTTCAGAGCACACTGTGAGATTTGAATTAGGCCTGGATGGGGCAATCTACTTCCGTAGTGATACTGCCTCGGCAACCCAAGGAGAGGTCGCTACGAGTCGGATCTGACTCAATGGCGCACAACAACAACAACAACAACACCTATAGAGTTTATTTTCTTATTTGGTATGCTGAAATGATCTTTATTGTAACAGATGAAACACTCAGGTTTCATAGGTCAAGGTCTTGCACAGTATAACCCCTTTGACATTTCCAAGTTTATTTCTCTTCATACTCTACTGGATGTTCTATGTTTCAGCAAATTAGTTGCTTGCTGCCTCCTAATTCTGCCACCTGATTTCTGTTTTGGTGTCTTCTTCTGCCAAAGTTGTTCCATTTATAACTCATGTACTTCAAGATATTTACAGAATATGTGTTAGGTCCCATAGTTAAAAAAGTCAGATAATTCCTGTTCTTGAATGTTTCTCATCTACTGGAGGGGATAAGGGAATTTCAAAGTAGGCAATTTCAAATTACAAGCAGTCTCTGGTTTACAAACAGGATTAGTTCCTACGTATGTCTTTTTTTAATTTGTAGGTCAGTCAGAACAGGTTAATAAGGTTCCTATTTAACCTGCCTGTAATGCAAGAAAAGTCTCAAAGTTGTTTTTTTCTTTATTAATTTTTTTTTAAACCTACATATGCAGCAAGTGAAGGTGATTATGGTGAAGAACTGATTGCCAGAAAGAGTTGATTCAACCATTGTAAAGGGAGGGTAAGCTTACATAATATTAGTGGGCATGTCAGGGGTCGTTATGAGTCAGGTCCGACTCGACGGCAAATAACAAGGCAAATAACAACAACAACAACAAGAGATGTCCAGATGAGTAGTGGGATGACATTAAGGCCATCATGCAAGAGAAAATGTCATTAAAAAGGCAAGAAAGGCAAAAAAGACAAAAATGGATCTCAGAAGAGAAGAAATTTGTTCTTGAATGCAAAGTAACAAAAGTAAATGCAAGAAATGATGAATTAAAAGAGCTGAACAGATTTCAAAAGGCCAAGTGAGAAGACAAAGTACTGTAACGAAATATGGAAAGACCTGGAGTTAGAAAACCAAAAGGGAAGAACACTCTCAGCACTTCTTAAGGTGAAATAATTAAAGAGAAAATTCTAAGCCTTGAATTGCAATATTGAAGGCTTTTACAGGCAAATATTGAATGCTGTTGTTGTTATGTGCCGTCAAGTCAGACCCAACTCATAGTGACCCCTCCTTGGGTTTCTGAGGCTGTATCACTAAAGAAGTAGATTGCCCAATCTTCCTTCCAAGGAATGGCTGGTAGGTTTGAACCGGCAGCCTTCTGGTTAACAGTCAAGTGCCTTAAGCACTAGGCTACCAGAGCCGCAGGAAGCATCAAAAGACTGTACCAAAAGAATTGGCCTATTTTCAACCATTTCAGGAGGTAACATAATATCAACAACCAATGGTATTGAAGGAAGCAGTTCAAGCTGCATTGAAAGAATTGGCAGAAAACAATGCTCCAGGAATTTACAGAATACCTATTGAGATGTTTCAACAAATGTATGCTGCACTGGATCTGCTTGCTCATTTATGCCAATAAATTTGGAAGACAACTACCTGGCCAACCACCTAAAAGTGATCCATATTTGTGGCCATTCCAAAGAAAGGTGATCCAACAGAATGTGGCTATTATTGAACAATATCATTAATATCCAACACAAGTAAAACTTTGCTGAAGATAATTCAAAAATTGTTGCAGCAGTATATGACAGGGAACTTCCAGAAATTCAAGCCATATTCAGAAGAGAATGTGGAATGAGGGTATCTTTGCTGATGTCAGATGGATCTTGGCTCATAGCAAAGAATACCAGAAAGATGTTTACTTCTGTTTTATTGACTGTACAAAGGTATTTGACTGTGTGGGTCACAATAAATTATGGATAATATTGCAAAATGGGAATTCCAGAGCACTTAATTGTGCTCATGAGGAATTTTTACATAGACCAAAAGCCTGTCTTTCCAACAACACAAGGAAATAATGTATGGTTTAAAATCAGAAATGGTATGTGTCATGTTGTATCCTTTCACCATACGTAATCAATCTGTATGATGAGCAAATAATCTGAGAAGCTGGACTCTATGAAGAAGAATGTAGCATCGGGATTGGAGGAACACTCATGAACAAGCTGTAATAAGCAAATTACACAACTTTGCTTGCTGAAATTGAAGAAAGCTGGAAGCACTTACTGATGTAAATAAAAAAAAAACTATACTCTTCAGTATGGATTACATCTCAACTTAAAGAAAACAACTGGATCAGTAAGCAACATCATGTTAAATAAAGAAAAGATGGAAGTTGCCAGGGATTTCACTTTACTTGGGTCCATAATTAATACCCATGGAAGCAGTAGTCAAGAAATCAGACATCATATTGCACTGAGCAAAAATATTGCAAAAGAGTTCTTTAAAGTGTTAAGGAGCAAACATAACTTTGAAGTCTAAGATGTGCCTAACTCAGTCCATGGTATTTTCAGTTGCCTCTTACACATGTGAAAGGTGGACAATTAATAAGAAGACCAAAAAAGAGTTGATGCCTTTGAACTGTGGTGTTGGCAAAGAATATTGAAAATTCCATGGACTGCCAGAAGAATTAAAAAAAAAAAAATCTCTCCTGGAAGAAGTACAGCTGGAATGCTCCTTAGAAATGAGAATGGCCAGACTTCATCTCACCTACTTTGACCATGCTCTCAGAAAGGACCAGTCTCTGGAGAAAGATAATCATGCTTAATAAAGTGTCAGTAAAAAAGAGGAAGACCGTTAACAAGATGGATTGACAGAGTGGCTGCAACAATGGGCTCAAGAATAGCAGGGATTGTGAGCATGGGCAGGACTGAGCAGTGTTTCTGTTTTATGTAGGGTTGCTATGGGTCAGAGTTGACTGAATGGCACCTAAGAACACCTAAGGCATAGTCTGTAAATTGGGTGTTAATAAATCACGGATTACTTGTAAAGAGATATTTGGTATGATGTGTAGAGAAACACCTATGAGTACAGAATTAGGATCCTCACTTAGTTTATGGGAACACACAGTTGGGTTTCCAGAGAGGCTGATATCTAAGCAGAGACGTGAAGGCCAAGTAGAACCAAAGAAAAGAGATTTCCCTCACTCTCCCTGCCTGAATTCTATTAATGCTTGAAGATCTCTGCCATACTCTGCCATATGCTACGTGAAGCCTTCCTGAATCCCCTTCTCTATCACTGAATATTATCTTCCCTTCAACTCCTATTAAAATGATCAGACATGCAGTATAACTCCTGTCACATTTTGCCTTGCTGTTATGGTGGACTGTACCATCTCTTAGCTCACCAACCAGACAAAACAATTTGAATACAACAGCCACATTGACATTCTGTCTTAAGAAATCCTTATCACCACATTTCTCTTCAGTGTATATTTGATGAATGAGAAAAGGCTAACTAACACTTCTTAATATTTAAAGTTTTTTCGGTCAGGCAAACGACTCTTAAAAAATGTTTTGTCATTCCACTATTCTCACTTATTAATTGGATATGAGTGTCTGCCAAGCATCTAGTCCATAAATTTGAAAATGCTCAACATATAGGTAACAGCCAAATTAACAAAACATCTTAGGTTCTTGTCATGTGAAAGTTTCTGTGTTCATCAGTGTAGGAAAGGTAAACAAATATGAAGCACAATCAGTATCACAGAGGAACTTACAGTCATATTGGAAATAAGACATAGACATAGAAAAAATTAAAATATCATAAAATAAATATACATTGTAACGTAAGAAATATAACAAGGTATGTATTAATTAGGAGCTCTGGTAGTGTAATGCCTAAAGACACTTGACTGCTAACCAGAAGCCTGGCGGTTCAAACCCACTAGCCACTCCTCGGAAGGAAGATGGGGCAATCTACTTCCATAGTGATACTGCCTCGGAAACCCAAGGAGGGGTCGCTATGAGTTGGTTCCGACTCGACGGCACAAAACAACAGCAACAACATATATTAATTGGTAGTGTGAACAAAGAGGATCATGGGAAACAATGTCAGGTAGAAACACTATCTACTTTACAGTTGAGAGAAGTTGAGTAACACCAATCTGAATTTGAGTCTAACTAAAATTCTCTGCGCCCAGGGGAATGATTGTGTGTGATTTTATGTGTGCATGTATGTGTGTGTAGTTGTGTGTGTGTGTTTGTGTACATAACTGATGAATGACTTGAGAACACTTTTGGATCAACCACAGGTAATATAAAAGCAAATATCAAAAAAACAAAATCTTGGAGGCAGGAGCAACCTAGAATACTATATTCTTAGAGATTCTCAAAAAGTGTGAGAAAGGTTACGAAACTGGGGGATTTGTGGCCACTTTACGTATACCATCAAGGGCCCAGGGATCTCAGCTGCCAGGTCATTCATTTTATTATCATTAAATACCAAAATGAGAAGCTACCTCATTGTAGCAACAAGAAATTTCTTCAAAATAAGAAAAGGACTCAGGATATTTTTAGACTTCAGGATACTCTATTTAAAATGAGCATTGATGCCAGATACAGTAGCAGGCTTTGGCTATGAGGAGATATTTGGATAGTATAAAGGGGATGTGTTTGAATCTGGGTTTAAAATAGTTCTGAGACTGAAAGTGAGACAAGAATAGAAAAATATTTGGATTCTGCAACATTTTAAGTAGAATTTTGATACTATTGTAGAAATCCAAATGCATTTATATTTTCATGGTGTCTTTCTGGCATAGAAAAAGATTGTTAATATCATTTTAGGTGAATTAATGATTCATCCATATATATACTGATTGTTCAGAAAATTTACAATGTAAAAGCTGGAAGAGAAGGTATATTATTTCTTCTTTATTTGAAGATCAGGTAATGAAGATGGAGACTTTAAATTACCTGCCAAAAGTCAGAACAGAGAGGGAGTTAACCTTTTCTGAGTCGCGAATGGTTCTTCTTTCTTTGTATATTCTGCCACCTGTCTTGGGATTATCTTCCTTTCGGGGGGGGGGGGGGGGAAATACAAAAAGAAAGAAAAATATTTAGAAGGCAATACACTGATATACAAAGATTATGGCTTTTGGGGTAAAAATGTCGAGAAACTGTATTCTGCCACTTAGACTTCAAGTCTTTGTTTTCCTCACCTATACAATGAGGATAATATCATTCACCTTACAAAGAGAGGCATTAAATATTAGAGAAATTATATGTGTAAAGCACTTAATGGAATAGAGCTAGTGATCAGCAAATGTGTTTGACTTAGCCCCAATAATATAGCTCATCTCCTTGCTTGCATTCACTTTTTCTTGGCATTTGCCAAATGGAAAAGGACTCCCTGTGTGAAGCAATGTAAAATGAAACGTGATTTCATATGGGTGTGTTCCAGGCTCTGTGCTGTGATGAGATATCTAGTTAGAAGTGCCTACTATCTCATTAATCCTACATTTTCTTGTAGTTGATTTGAATGAGAATTACTGCAAACTTATGTTTCTTTTTGCTTCAAAACGTGTTTGATCTTTATATGGATAATGCTGAATATTATGCTGTTTTTTAAAAAATCATGTTGAAAATGAAACAAGATTTGTACCTCACACCATTCACAAATACGAACTCCAGACCAATCAAAGACTTAAATGTGAAACCTAAAGCTATAGAGATCCTCAAGGAAAAAATAGGGGCAAATTTAGGGGCCTTAATATATGGCATTGTTGTTGTTATGTGCCGTCGAGTCGGCCCCGACTCATAGCGACCCCTCCTTGGGTTTCCGAGGCAGTATCACTACGGAAGTAGGATTGCCCAACCTTCCTTCGAGGAGTGGCTGGTGGGTTTGAACTGCCAGCCTTCTGGTTAGCAGTCAAGTACCTTAGGCACTATGCTACTAGAGCTTTAGTA
>NW_006921612.1:12364734-12414420 GCF_000298275.1 Orycteropus afer afer | reverse complement strand
ACTATGGTACATACACACAATGGAATACTATGCAACCCTAAAGAATAATGTAGAATCTGCAAAACACCGCATAACATGGATGAACTTGGAGGACATAATACTGAGTGAAATAAGTCAATCACAAAAGGACAAATATTGCATTAGTCTGTTATTGTAAAAGTCAAGGAAATGTTTATCTATGGAAGGAAATTTTCTTTGTTGGTTACCAAGGGTGGGAGGGGAGGGGAAGGGAGGGAACACTGTTAGCTAGATAGAGATAAGGATTGGTTTTGGTGAAGAGAAGGGCAATGTACCAAATGTGAGTGATCAATATAGTGACACTGAGGAAGAGAAAGACATAGAGAGGTAAGTGAGAGGTACAGACAACAAAGATGAACCCTTTTGCACATATGGTACGGCATTGTCAGTGAAGGCAAACATGGGTATATGGGTGGATAGATGGCTGGACATACTGAACTATTAGGTATGTCTATGAAGCGGGGATTGTACCAAGAACATGTATAGGGTTGGCAGACAATGGTCCTATAAGCTTATGTGTATGATCTGAATTCCCAGGTATATAGTAGAGCTGACAAGGAGCAAGGTTGTAGTCACTGCTTGGTCACAGCCAGCTACCAAAGGGACTGAGTAGTTGAACCTGTGTGCTCGGGACCATAAAAAAAATAAATAAAAATCATGTTGAAGGCCACATCTGTGAAAAGAATTTGTCACTTACACTTTTCAAGGTGAATTAAATAAGCCAAACACAAAAGGACAAATATTGTATGATCCCAATTGTATGAAATATATAGAATAGGCAATGTATAGAGACTAAAGTTAATAATCATTACCAGGAAGGGGTGGGAAGGAGAGGGGAATGAAGATTCAATACTTAGGGGACAGTGAGCTTCTGTTAAGATTGATGGAATAATTTGGAAATGTGTAAGGATAATGTTTTAACAACATACTGAATATAATTAATGCCACTGGACTGTGTATGTGAAGATTATTGAAATGTCAAGTGTTTTGTTACATATATATTTGCAAGAAAAAATAAATAAGGAAAGAAAAAGATAAAGTATAGGAGATTGATTGAAGACTGCATATACAAACCTTTGATAGTGCATAGAAGGAGCAAAATTAAATAACCTTAATCTTATAATTTCCCCCTTTGGAATAGAAATTAGATATTTGTTTTCTTTTCTCATTATATACCTACTTGTGTGCCTTATATGTTATCACAGAGTAACAAGTTGTAGCAAACCCTAAGAAGGACATCATTACTGCAACTTACCTTTAATCAACACTGCTGTTATACAAAGGAGGTGCTTGTTGGTTCCATCCACTCAAAGAAATGTATGATGCATCACCTCCATGATTTATTATTTCTTTAAAGATGTTTATGTTGAACACACCGGTGTCAAGAAAGTGGCACCTTCTGGTGTTACTTAGTGTTGCCTGTGTCTTCAAACACTAATATACTTTCTCTCTCTCTCTTTTTATTTTTCCTCTGTGGTCTTCTTCTCTAAAACAGTACTAATGTAATCATGAAAGAGAAAAAAAAAAAATCAACAAATACCAATTGAGGGATTTTCTGCAAAATACCAAGCAAGTAGTCCTCACAACAGTCAAGATCATTAAACACAAGGAAAGTTTGAGAACTGTCACAGCAAAGAAGAGGCTAAGGAGACATAATGATTAATAGCAATGTGGTACAATGGTGGCTTGTGTGTTGCGGTGGTACTGGCTGTTATAGCACTGGTAATTTAAATGCTAGCAGGGTGAACCATGGTGAACATGTTTCAGTGGAGCTTCCAGACTAAGATAGTCTGGGAAGAAGGATGGGACCATCCACATCCACTTCTGAAAATACTGGCCACTGAAAACCTTATGAATAGCAGTAAAACACTATCTGATATATTACTAGAAAACTTTATGAATAGCAGTGAAATATTTTCTGATATAGTGCTGGAAGATGAATCCCTCAGGTTGGAAAGCATTCAAAATAATACTGGGGAAGAGCTGCTTCCTCAAAGTAGAGTAAACCATAATGATGTGGATAGAGAAAAGCTTTTGGGACCTTCATGTACTGATAGGCATGACTCAAAATGAGAACAAACAGCTGAATGCATCCATTAATAACTGTTGTTGTTGTTGTTATGTGCCATCAAGTCGGCCCTGACTCATAGCGACCCCTCCTTGGGTTTGTGAGGTGGTATCACTGTGGAAGTGTATTGTCCAATCTTCTTTCCTCAGAGTGGCTGATGAGTTTGAACCTCTGGCCTTCTGGTTAGCCAGCAAATGCCTTAGGCACTGTGCTACCAGAGCTCCTTCCATTAATAATAGGAACATGGAATGCATGAAGTATGGATCTAGGAAAATTAGAAATTGTCCAAAACGAAATGCAGTGGATAAAGATTGATGTCTTAGATATTAGTGAGCTAAAATGGATTGGTATTGGCAATTCTAAATCGAGTAATCAAATAGTCTACCATGCCAAATGACAAATTGAAGAGGAATGACATTGTATTCATGATCTAAAAGAACATTTTAAGATTGGTCCTGAAATACAATGCTGTCAGTGATAGGATAATATTCATATGCCTACAAGGAAGACCAGTTATTATTATTATTATTCAAAATCACATACCCACCAATAAAGCCAAAATGAAGAAATTGAAGATTTTTACCAACTTCTTCAGCCTGATATTGACCAAAGATGTAAATGAGATGTACTAATAATTACTGGTAAAGGGAATGCAAAATTTAGAAACAAAGAAGTATAGTTATGTGGAAAATATGGCTTTGGTGAGAGAAATGATGTGGGAGATCACATGATAGAAATTCATTGTAAATACCTTTTTTCAACAACAGCAGCTATACACATGGACCTTGCTAGATGGAATACACAGAAATCAAATCTAATTTATCTGTGGAAAGAGGTGATGGAGAAGCTCAATAACATCAGTCAGAACAAGGCCAGATGCTGACTGTGGAAGAGATCATTAATTGCTCATATGCAAGTCAAGATGAAGTTGAAGAAAATTAAAACAAGCCTACAAGAGCCAAAAAATGATCTTGATTATATCCCACATGAATTTAGACACTGTGTTAGGCTGGGTTCTCTAGAGAAGCAAACCCAGTAAAGCTTATATATGTAGAAAGAGAAATTTAACTTAGGAAAATGGCTCACACAGTTATAGAGGCTGGCAAGTCCCAAGTTCCTGGATCAAATGTCAAACTGGAGGTGTTTCTTGACCCACACCTGCAGGAGCTGAGGCGGTCAAGATTGGAAGGCAGTATAATGGCTGTTGACTTTGCAGATGATGAATCCAAGATCACCAGACACAATGGTGGATAATTTGCTCACAGGACAGTTTTAGGAAGCACAACAAGATCCAGATCCACAGAAGTTTCCAGAATTTTCCCAGGATGTCCATATATATATTGAAAGCAGGCCAAACCCCTAAGGAAATCTTCTTTCAACTGATTGGCTCCTCGAAGCACATACGTTAGATCTCATCATGGGAATAACCACATCACAACTGCTTAAACCAGTCAGAATCATGGTCCAGCCAAATTAATACACAATCCCAACTATCACAGTCCAACACTTGTCAATTGGCAATTGTACACATCTCCTAAACCACATATAATCTCTAAATAATGATAATGATAAAGTTATATTTGCACCTAACACAATACACTTACTCATGTACAACCAAAAACACATTAAACCTGTTTACGTTTTATAGTTCATAACTTAAAAAAACAAAAAAAAAAAATTTGATGCACACGTATAGTAAAGAAATATAACAATCACAATCCTTGTTTCTGAAACTGGTCATGTGGTCGTAGCTGGTATTCAGAACTATCTTCTTCTACCACCTATTCTGTATTTCCCTTGCCCTCAGCAAACACCTCAGCTTGTCATGATTCTTTACATGGTGGGGTGGCCCAAACTTTCATTCCTAAAGGGTCAGGGCCATTAGAAGTCATATCAGAATTTGGTTGTTCTAGTTTTCCATTGACTTTAATGCCAGGGCATGGTAGTACTAACTGATATCCTTAAGAAACTCCTATATTCCAGAAATAGTCTTCTTTATTTCCATTATGTAATATTAATGTGATTTTGCCTTGGTAATCAGTATCAATCACACCATAGTAACTCCCTTCTTTGTCTGTTGATCCAGAGGCATGAGGAGACCAAAATGGCTGGGTGGCATTCTTAACTTCCAGTTCAATACAATCAGTATTAGGTCTTCGGCTGGGAATATTCCTCCCTTTGGGACTAAGACCTCTAGATCCACAGAGCATAGAGTAGCAGGAACAGAAAGTGAAAATTTTTTTAAGTGGGTCACTAAGAAGATAACAGTGAGTGGTACCACTCCTATTTCTACCCCTTGGTTCCTGGACCTGTGAATCTTGGCTATTGAAGAAACAGCACCATATATTGGATGCTGATTTAAAGCATATACATCTTCTTGGAGAACATTTCCCCAACCCTGCAAGGTATTGCCACCTAGCTGACACCATAATTTTGTTTTTAGTAGACCATTCCATTGTTCTACCAAGCCAGCTGCTTCAGGATGATGGAGAATATAGTAAGACCAGTGAATTCCATGAGCATATGCCCATTGCCACACTTCATTTGCTGTGAAATGAGTCCTTTGTTCTGAGACAATGCTGTGTAGTATGCCATGATGGTGGATAAGGTATTCTGTAAGTCCACAATTGGTAGTTTCAGCAAAAGCATTGCATGCAAGGAAGCAAATTCATCAGAGTAAATATCTATTCCAGTAAGAGCAAAATGTTGTCCTTTCCTTCATGGAAATGGTCCAATGTAATCAACTTACCACCAGGTTGGCTGATCACCCTGAGGAATGGTTCCATATCAAAGACTCTGTTAGTCTGTTTCTGGCACACTGGCACTCAACAGTGGCTGTAGCTAAGTCAGCCTTGGTAAGTGGAGATCCGTGTTGCTGTGTACCTGCATAACTGCCATCCCTCCACTATGGCCACTTTGTTCATGAGCCCTTTGGGCAATGACAGGAGTGTTATTGTTGTTAGGTGCCATTGAGTTGTTTCCAACTCATAGCGACCCTATGCATAGCAGAATGAAACATCACCTGATCCTGTGCCAGCTCCATGATCCTTGCTATA
Source organism: Orycteropus afer afer (assembly GCF_000298275.1). Lineage (NCBI taxonomy): Eukaryota > Metazoa > Chordata > Mammalia > Tubulidentata > Orycteropodidae > Orycteropus > Orycteropus afer. Next base: position 12,409,278 of record NW_006921612.1, on the reverse strand, counting down.
CTTGAGCCCATTGTCACAGCCACTGTGTCAATCCATCTCATCAAATGCCTTACCCTCTTTCATCAACCCTCTACCTTACCAAGCATGATACCCTTCTCCAGGGAATGGTCCCTTCTGATACCTGACCAAAGTAGGTGAGACGAAGTCTGGCCATCCTTGCTTCCAAGGACCATCTCAGCTACATTTCCTCCAGGACAGATCTGTTAGTTTTTTTAGCAGTTCATAGTACCTTCAGCATACTTCGCCAGCACCACAATTCAAAAGTATCAACTCTTCTTTGGTCTTCTTCATTGCCCAGCTCTCACATGCATACGAGGCAATTGGAAATATCATGGCCTGTGTCAGGCACACCTTAGTCCTCAAGGAGACATCCTTGCTCCTCATCACTTGAAAGAGGTCCTTTGCAGCTGACCTGCCCAGTGCTTCATGTCATCTAATGTCCCGACTGCTGTTTCCATTGGCCTCGATTATAACCAAGCAAAGTGAATTCTTTGACAACCTCAATCTTTTCTCCATTCATCGTGATGCTGCTTATTGATCTATTTGTGAGGAATTTTTTCTCCTTTATATTGGGATGGAATCCATACTGCAGACTGTGTTCCTCAATCTTCATCAGTAAGTGCCTCAAGTCATCCTCACTTTCAGCAAGCAAAGTTGTATCATCAGCATATCTCAGGTTGTTAATGATTCTTCCTCCAATCCTGATGCCACGTTTTTCTTTATATAGTCCAGCTTCTTGGATTATTTGCTCAGCATATAGTTTGAATTAAGTATGGGGAAAGGATACAACCCTGACACACTCCCTTACTGATTTTAAACCATGCAGTGTCACCTTGTTCCATTCGAATGACAGCCTCCTGGTCAAGGTACAGGTTCCTCATGAGTACAGTCAAGTGTTTGGGAATTTCCATTCTCAATATTATCCATAATTTGTCATGATCCATGCAATCAAATGCTTTTTCATAGTTAATAAAACACAAGTCAATATCTTTCTGGTATTCTTTGCCTTGATCCAAGATCCATCTGACAGCAGCTATGATATCCCTTGTTCCACATCCTCTTCTGAATCCAGATTCCACCTCTGGAAGTTCTCTGTCAATATATTCCTGCAAACGTTTTTGAATTATTTTCAGTTAGATCTTACTTGGGTGTGATAGTAATGATATTTGATAATTTCCAAATTCTGTGGGATCACCTTTCTTTAGAATGGGTTCAAATATGGATCTCTTCCAGTCAGTTGGCCAGGTAGCTGTCTTCCAAATCTCTTGGCATAACCAAGTGAGTGCCTTCAGTGCAGCATCCATTTGTTGAAATATCTCAATGGGTATTCCGTCAATTCCCGGAGTCTTGTTCTTCACCCAGGCCATACCCCACAAGCAGCAAAGCAGGAAGACAGGGAGAGGACAGAAAAAGCAAAGGGGACCAAAAAAGATTGAGGAGTCAGCTGCAGGGACCCAGGTGAGGATAGGGAACCCAGGCCATGCCCCACAATCAGCAAGGCGGGAAGGCAGGAAAAGGACAGAAAAGGCAAAGGAGACCAGAACAGATTGAGGAGTCAGCCACAGGGATCCTGATAAGGGTGTTTGGAGAAGTTTCCAACAGCTAAGGGTGACAAACTTGTCTGTCTGTTTGTTCTACTGTGGTGATGTGTTGCTGTGAGTCTTGAAGCTGTGCCACTGGTGTTTCAAACCCAGTGGGGTGCATATGATGCACAGGTATAGCCCGGCTTGCAGACTGAGACAGACTAGGAAGAAGGAGGAAGCCATCTACTTCTCAAAGAATTGTCCAGGGAAAACCTTATGAATAGCAGAGAAATACTGTCTGAAACATTACGGTGCAGCTTTATGAATAGTCTGGAAACATTGTCTAATACAGAGGAGGAAGATGAGTCACTTAGCTTAGAAAGCTCTCAGAGTAGGACTGGGCAAGAGCTGCATTATCAGAGTAAAGTCAGCCTTACTTACATGGATAAGGTAAAGCTTTTGAGACCTCCATTTGCTGACTTGACACCACTCAAATTAAGGAGAAACAGTGGCAAACATCCATTAATAATTGGCACATGGAATGTCTGAATGACAGGAGTAGCTGACGGAAAATGATGACTGGTTTCTGCACAATGTCTCATCCTATCCACTTGATTATTAAAGTTCTCCTCTGCCGAGGTCACCTTTTGATGAGCATTCACATAAAACACAGATATCTTTACTCCTTTGGCCCATTCAGAGATACCTATTCACATACCTCTTTTCCATACTTCCTTGTCACCAATTTTCCAATCATGCTCCTTCCACATCCCAGACCATCCAGCCAAACAATTGGCCACAGCCAATGAATCAGGATGCAGTAGTCTATCTGGCCATTTCTCTTTCCATGAAAAGTGAACAGTCAGATGGACAGCTCAAAATTCTGCCCATTGGGAGGATTTCCTTTCACCACTGTCTTTCAGGGAAGTCCTAGGAAGGGGTTGCAGTGCTGCTGCTGTCCACTTTCAAGCGGTGCCTGCATATCACACAGAAACCTCTGTAAACCAGGCATGAGTTTTCTCTTCTTCTGTCAACAGATCATAAGGAACTCCCCATGAGGCTAAAGGTGCAAACTGAGAGAGGGAAAGTAATGTGACTGGACTGGAACCATAGGAATCTGGGCAACTTCCTTATGCAACTTAATTGTGCCTTCGGGTCCTGCTCGAGCCTGATCTCTTATATTCATCTTCCATTTAATTATGGAGTGCTGCTGTCACTTTATGACTCTGTGGGTCAGACAACACCCAGTTTGTGAGAATTGCAGGTCTCATGGTGACTTGTTGGCCCATAATTAGTCATTCAGTTTCCACAAAGGCCCAATAATGAGCCCAAAGCTATTTCTTAAAAAATGAGTAGTTATCTACAGAGGATGGCAGGGCTTTGCTCCAAAATCCCAAGGGTCTGCATTGCAATACACCAAGAGAGGTTTTCCAAAGATTCCAAACAGCATCTCTCTCTGCTACTGACACTTCAAGTACCATTGGATCAGCCACATCATATGGCTCAAGTGGCAGAGTGGCTTGCTTAGCAGCCTGAACCTGTTACAGAGCCTTCTGTTGTTGTGGGCACCACTCACAACTAGCAGCTTTTTTATTCACTTGATAAACAGGCAGAAGCAACCCACCAAAATGAGAGATATGTTGTCTCCAAAATCCAAAGAGTCCCACCAGATGTTGTGTCTTCTTTTTAGTTGTGGTGCAGGGGTGGAGGGGAGCCAGATGCAATAACTTGTCATTCACTTTAGTAGGAATATCTTGACATGCCCCACATCATTGGACTCCTAGAAATTTCACTAAGGTGGAAGATTCCTGGATTTTCATTGGGTTAATTTCTCACCTTCTAGCATGCAGATGTCTCACCAATAATTCTAGGGTCATTGATACTTTTTCTTTATTAGGTCCAATAGCATATTGTCATCAATATAATGGACTAGTGTGATGTCTTGTGGAAGGGAAAGGCAATCAAGATCCCTATGGACCAAATTAGGACATAGTGATGGAGAGTTGATATATCCCTGGGTTAGCATTGTCAAAGTATATTGTTGGCCTTACCAGCTGAGGGAAAACTGCTTCTCATGATCCTTCAAAACTGGTATCAAGAAAAAAGCATTTCCCAGATCAATATCTACATACCAAATATTAACATATGTATTAATTTGTTCAAGCAATGAAACGACATCCAGAACAGAAGCCGAAATTGGAGTCACCACCTGATTAAGTTTACAATAATCCACTGTCGTTCTCCAAGGTCCATCTGTTTTTTGCACAGGCCAGATAGGCAAGTTAAAAGGGGATGTGGTGGTTGGGAATCACCACCACTGTATCCTTCAAGTCCCAGATTGTGACACCAATCTCTACAATCCCTCCAGGGATGTGGTATTGCTGTTGGTTCACTATTTTCCTAGGTAGAGGCAGTTCTAATGGCTTCCACTTGGCTTTTCCTATCATAATTGCCTTCGCTCCACATGTCAGGGGCCCAATTTGGGAATTCTGCCCATTGCTGAGTGTATCTGTTTCAATTATGCATTCTGGAAGTGGGGAAATCACTACAAGATTGATTTGGGGACCCACTGGACTCACTGTGAGATGATTCCTGTGAGCCTCAGATTCCTTTGGGGAAGGGTTGAAGAAAGATCAACAGAACACATTTTTGGCAATGTAGTGGGATCCTTCCTCAAGGGAACCCAGCCTCCTCTTCATTCAAAGGGTTGTGGGTCTGTAAACTGACTCAAGTCTGGGAATTGATTGAGGGGATGTGACTCTCTACTCTGGCAATTAAATTTAGAATGTTTTTCATGTGTCCTAGAATTCTTCTGTATATACAGATCAAGTAAATATTAATAGGTTTCCTAATTATTTCACTCCTAGGAACACCATACTTAAGTAGTCAATGCCATAAGTCCATGAGTCAGAGTATTCTGATTACTGGTTTGACTCAGCTGTCTATTATGGTAACCATGCCCACCTTGTCTTTGTTGATTAACTACTGTCACTTGGCCCCTACCACTGTGGGGTCCAATCAGTGCCACTGTACTTAAGTGTCTTAATTCAATTAGGGTAGTTCCCATGGTCAAATCCAGCCTACATAAAATAGCAATCACAGCAGTCTTCCAGAATGCTGGGGTCCTTTCACAAATTTGTTCCTCACCATAGTGCTATGTCCTTTACGCTCTCCATTTCTGGGTGTATGGGTCTAATCAGATAAATCCTTTCTAACATGCCAACTTCTCTATGCCTCTGGATATTTTCTTCTACATTATTCCAAGGGAGGTCTAGTAATTCAAAACAACTTAGTATAGACCACCATATAATCCATGCTTCAATAAGCCAACCAAATAAACAATTAGCTTCTTTCCTAACCTCTCAAGATGAAATATTGAGTGAAGAATCTACACTTAGTGGGCCTAAATCAATACACCCAAACTGATTCAATATTTTATTCTTTGCACCATTATCCCACACCCTTAATAGCCAATCCCACATGTATTCTCCAGGTTTCTATATGTACATGTTAGCAAAATCAAGCAGGTCTTTTCAGGTGTAGTGTACCACTTCCTCAGTCACACTTTGTACTTCACCTTTTGGGGTTCACTTAGACTTAAGTCTAGTTAAAAGTCTAGAAGCAACAATGGATGGTTGGGGCTGTTCCTGAGAACATTCACCAATGTCTTCCATGGCATCTGCCTCAGACAACAAATCAGCAGGAACAGTTGGGTTAATTCCATCAAATGGAGGTGGAAGGGATAATAATTTTATAGTAATCTCTTCAGATGGGAGAGAAGATGCTGTTGGCAGGAGGGATTCAACAAAATTTTACAGGCTCCATGTCCCCATCTGTCTGATGATCTGTCCATATATCCCCATCCCAGGTTTCAGGATCCACTTTTTTTTTGCAATCAGTGCCGTCACTTTAACTTTAGACACCATTCTGGGTTGGCAATTCAATTGGCATTGTAATTCAGATACCCTTACAATAAGACTCTGAATTTGGTTTTTGGCAGTATCAACTCTGTTACTAGAAGAAATAAAGCTTCCTTTCAGGGTGCATTGGAAACACTGAGGTCTTTTACGTGACACTTGAGCTGTGATTGCAGCTCTGAACTCATCTCACTCTTTCTCCACTTTGTCTAGTGTAAGTAGGACCAACCAACCAGCTTCCTTGTACTCCTCATTCTGACCGAATTACAGGGAAGTATCAAACACGCAATCAGCCAAAGCCTCACTTCTCAAAAACACTTGATCTGTTGGTGTTGCTATTTTGTGTATTAATGTTGCCACCTCACACCTCTTTACTGATGGTGGCAGCATTACCAGTGCCTTTACAATTAATCAAATTGGAAAAACAAAACAGAATCAGTGAGAACCAATTCGGAAAACTCATCTTTATGATTTTGTCTCTCTAGAGCCACTCTTGGTACCAAATGTGTTAGTCTGGGATCTACAGAGAAGCAAAATCAATAAAGATTATATATGTAGAGAGAGAAATCTATCTTAGGAAAATGGCTCACACACTTACAGAAGCTGGCAAGTCTCAAATTCTAGGATCAAATGTCAAGCTGGAGGCTTTTCCCAACTCACACACTGCAGGGGCTGAGGAGCTAAAGATCGGCAGGCAGTATAATGGCTGTTGATCTGTGGATGATGCATCCAAGATCACTAGGCACAATGTGGATCGTTTTCTCACAGGACAGTTTTACGCAGCAAAAACAGGATCCAGATCCAAAGAGGTTTCCAGAATTTTCTCAAGATGTCTGTATATATATTGAAAGCAGGTCACACCCCTAAGGGAACTCCCATTCAACTGATTGGCCACTCAAAGCATATACATTAGATCTCATCATGGGAATAACCACATCACAACTGATGAAATAACTCAGAATTGTGGTCCAGGCAAGTTGACACACAACTCCAACTTTCACAGATGCTATCTGAAGAATATATTTCATGGATTGCACACCAATGACCAAAGACCAGATGAGTTGTGGGAAACATCAAGAATATCATACATGAAGAAAGCAAATGATAGTTAAAAAGATAAAAAAATTAAAAAAAAGGAAAAAAAGATCAAAATGGATGTAAGAAGAGACTTTGCAACTTGCTCTGGAATGCAGCTAAGTATATAAGTGGAGGGAACTCTGGTAGCATAGTGCCTATGGCACTTGACTGTTAACCAGAAGGCTGGCAGTTCAAACCCACCAGCCACTCCTCGGAAGGAAGGTTGGGCAATCTACTTCCGTAGTGATACTGCCTCGGAAACCCAAGGAGGGGTCGCTATGAGTCTGTTCCAACTCAATGGCACATAACAGCAACAACAACATGTAAGTGGAAGAAATGATGAAGTAAAAGAGCTGAACAGAAGATTTCAAAGGGTGGCTCAAGTGGACAAAGTAAAAATATCATAATGAAATGTCCAAAGACCTAGAATTAGAAAATCACATTAGAGTGTGAAGAAAACACTCAGCATTTCTCAAGCTGAAAGAACTGAAGGAAAAAAAAAAAAAAAATTAAGCCCAAGTTGCAATTTTGAAGAATCCTATTGGGAAAATATTGAATTATGTAGGAAGCGACAAAAGAAGGTGGAAGGAACACACAGAGCCATTGTACCAAAAAGAATTGGCCTACATACAACCATTTCAAGAGGTAGCATATGATCAAGAATAGAAGATATGAAGGAAGAAGTCCAAGCAGCACTGAAGAAGCTGGTGAAAAACAAAGGTTCCAGGATTTGATTGAATCCCACTGAGATGTTTGAACAAATGGATACAGCCTTGAAGATGCTCATTCCTTTATGCCAAGAATTTTGAAACACAGCTATCTAGCCAGCTGACTGGAAGAGATCTATATTTGTGCCCATTCCAAAGAAAAATGATCCAACAGAATGGGGAAATTATAGAAGAATGTAATTTATATCACACACAAATAAAATTTTGCTGAAAATAATTTAAAAAAATGGTTGTAGGCGTATATTGACAGGGAGCTGCAGAAATTCAAGCCTGGGTAAGAAGAGAATGTGGAATGAGGAATATCATTGAAGAGATCAGATGGACCTTAGCAAAAAGCAAAGAATATGAGAAAGATCTTTGCCTGTGTTTTATTGACTATGCAAAGACATTCAACTCTGTGGATCATAACAAATGATGGATAACGTTGTGAAGAATGTGAATTCCAAAACACTTGATGTGCTCATGAGGAGCTTGACCAGGAGACTCATTCCAACAGGAGATATTGAATGGTCTAAAATCAGGAAAGGTATGTTTCAAGTTTGCATCTTTTCACCATACTTACGAAATTTGTTTGCTGACAAAAAATACAAGAGCCTGGACTATGTGAAGAAGAATGTGGTATCAAGATTAGTGGAAGACTCATTATCAACCTAAAATATGCACATGACACAACCTTTCTTGCTAAAAGTGAAGAAGACTTGATGCACTTACTGATGAAGATAAAAGACTACAGCCTTCGATATGGATTACAACTCAACACAAAGAAAACAAAAATCCACACAACTAGACCAATATCATAATAAATAGAGAAAAGGTTGAAGATGTCAGTGATTTTACTTTACTTAGATCCACAAACAACACCAATGAAAGAAGCAGTCAAGAAATCAGATGTCTTATTACATGAGGCAAATCTTCTGCAAGAGACCTCTTTAAAATGTTAAATAGCAAAAATATCACTTTGAAGACTAAGGTCCTCTTGATTCAAGCCATGGTATTTTCAATAGGCTTATGTGACTGTGAAAACTGGACAATAAATAAGGAAAACTGAAGAAGAATTAATGCATTTGAAATGTGGTGTTGGCTAAGAATACAGAAAATAACATGGGCTACTTCTATCTTGGGAGAAGTACAACCAGAATACTCCTTAGAAGCTAGAATGGCCAGACTTCATTTCCCATACTTTATCATGTTATCAAAAGGGCCCAGTCACTGGAGAAGGATACCATTCTTGGTAAAATAGATGATCAGAGAAAGAGAGGAAGACCCTCAACATGACGGGTTGACACAGTGGCTATAACGATGGGCTCAAGCATAGCAAGGATCATGAGGATGGCCCAGGACTGGATAAGTGTTTCATTCTGTTGTACATAGGGTTGATATGCATTGGAGTTGACTCATGGCACCTAACAACAATAGCAACATTCTGCATGGGTTGCTATGACTCAGATCATCTTCACAATACTTATTAACAGCAACAATCACAATATCTTGCATGGGCATCTGGAACAGAAAAAGTATATGAGTGGAAAACTAAAGGAAATCTGAATGAAATACTGATTTTAATGAATAGTAATGTACCAATATTGATTCATTAATTTTAAACAAATATATAGTACTAATGTAAGATGTTAATAATAAGGAAAACTCTGTGCAGGGAATATATTGGAACTCTTTGTACCATCTATACAAATTTTGGAAATCTCATGCTTTTATAAAATAAAAACTTTAGTAAAAAATATTTTCTGAGCACATAATAAGAGCCAGTGCTACTGTGAACACCATGGAAACAATAGTGTATTAGACTGAGAACATCCCTGTCTCATATAGCTTCTTTCCTAGTGAGATAGATTTCTTTGTATTGTCCATTAAATTTGGAACTCTGTTATTTATTAATTTTGTAGGAATATTATTTTCAGATCCCTCATTCCTCTGACATTCAGGAACTTATCCAGATATCAGACTTCTGACTGCTCTACCACGTAATAAGTTATTTGCATAAAAAGAAAAATGTCTTAAGAGACTATCCTAACTGTAAATTCATACCCCAATACTATCCCTGTTATCCTTCATGAAGTTATATTTAGTTATCTATCTAATGCAAAATTTTATCAAGTTGGACTTTCTAAATATATAGGTCAAAAAGGGATGTGTCTACTGATATTCTTGAAACAAGGGGAAGGAGGAAAAAGACAACTAACTCCAAAAAGCTGATGTCAGTGTGAGAACATGTAATTATCTGAAGCCACTTAGAACATGGAAACAAATTTTACAAACTTAGAAATATCTCTAAAACAAGTTATGATAATCAAAAATATGCTTAGTCATCAATTAAGAACCAGTGAAGTGGTGAAGAACACAGACTTGGTATAGACTAAGTGGGTGTAGATACCGGTTCTGCTACACACTAGCTCTGTGAGCTTATGCAGTAGTTGATCTTTTCTTGCCTTAGTTTATCACTTAGAAAATGAGGGTGATAGTAGTTTCTGTCTCAAGAATAATGCAGGACTCCAAGGACACACTAGAAGGTCCTGGACAGAATAGGAGGAAAATGTAGAACAAAACTCAAATTCCTAAAAATGGCCAGACTTACTGCACCAATAGAGACTAGAGCAAACCAAAATTACTGGCTCAACCTTTGAATATGGATATAAAGCTATTTCTGTAGGTTATCTTTCATTCAAATAATAGACTGACATATAAAATAAACACTATCACCAGTGAGTAATGTGCTCCCTTAAACAACTAACTGCATGAGACCAAATGGTCATCAGTTACCCAAAAACAAAGATAAGAAGGCAAGGAAGGGGAGGGAAGCTAGACCAATGGAAAAAGAACAAACAGAATGGAAATAATGAGAATACTGGCATATTATAAAAATTATAAGAAATGACATGGAACAATTTGTATAAAAATTGCTAAAGAGGAACCTAATTTGCTATGTAAAATTTCACCAAAAATGCTATAAAATATTACTTTAAAAAAGGTTAATGCAGGACTAAAATAATATCATATAATATATACTGAAAATAATATATATGTCATATAATACGTATCTAAAATATTTAGAAAAGGCCAAATTCTTTTTGGTTATTGACAGTGAGCATATATTTAATGAGCTGAACATAAGATCATGTAAAATTAACAGAGAAAAATTAATTTTGAATAGCTTTATAAAATCCTAACTATATAATTAATGTACTATGACTTTTACAAATATTAATATAAGTCCATTTTCCAAAGTCCATGTGATAAACCAGTGACATTATAAAAGTAAGAATGAAAGAAAGAGAGAGAGACAGGAAGGGAAGGAGTGGGGAGGGAGGAGGGAAGAAGAGAAAGAAAATTTGGGACATGTTTGTTACAGTTTGAATTTTATGGATTTCAGGATGTAGTCTTGAAAATGGATTGAATGCTCCAATGCTATAATCTATAGGACATTTTAAAAGTTCATTTAAGAAACTAACTAATTCCTGTTGAGTTCATTCTTACTGGTGGCAATCCTGTGTATGTTAAAATAGAATTGTGCTCCATAGAGTTTCTAAAGGCTGTGGTCTTTAAGAAACAGATCTCCAGGGCTTTCTTCTCAGGCACCTCTAGGTGCACTGGAATCACCAAATTTTCACCAACCTTTCAGTTTGGAGAAGAGAGATGAACCATTTGTAACACCCAGGGACTTCTTAAGAGTCTATGCTATTTTTGTTGTCAGATGCTGTTTAGTCCATTCTGGCCTATAGAGACTGCTAAAGGGGCAGGGATGCTACATCTTCTGACCTCCTCTAACCCCACAAGAGGAAGACAGAATCACCATCAGTAGCCAAAGGCCTATTCCTGTGAGGCCAGACATGCTGCCTCCCTCCAGCCCTTGCACCAACCGTTCCTCCTGCAACACCCACCACATGTCTGCTAGGTTTGATAATTCGCTGCAGTGGCCACACAGAACTCACAGATTTTGGGGTTTATTCAGGAAACACCAGGCTAAAATTCAAGTTCAGGAACAACACTCAGTCTCCCTCAGCCCACCATCTCTCAGCCAATAGTCTCTCTCCCAGCAGTGTGTATCTCTTGATGTCTCTTTCTCAGCAATGTATGTCTCTCAGAAGTGCATTTCTCTTAGCAGTGTGTCTTTCTCAGCCAGCAGTCAGACTGCTTTCTTCTGCCTCTAGGAGGCCTCCTTTTGAGCCTGGCAGAGTGGCCAAACTAACCAACCATAACATCAGAATTCTAAGCATCTGAGAGAGAGTGAACTTCCCATAACATTGCTTTGTGCACTCTCAACAGAAATACCCCAGGTGGATAACTTTTACAATCAGGAGCTCCTCAGTTGCTCACAGCAAATTCCACCATGGAGTTTTCAAAGACTCATGGCTTGAAAAGCCATACCAGGTAATTTACTACACCACAGGCCATCTCCTGGCTTTTCTAGCCATTATCCCTTTTATACTTCAAGAATTCATATCCCCTTCACCATTAGTTTAAGAATAACCATACACATAAAAGCATGTAAGCCAGCCACTTCCTGCCTTTATCTGCCCCCATTTTAGATAGCCAATTTCTAATTTGCCCGTCCTTATCAAACCAGTACTGTGGGGAGACAAGCATGGTCCTTTTTCTCTGAAGAATCTTCTGTTTTGCTTGAAACTTTAGGCATCTGCATCCATAAACAAACAAAGTCCAGCCCAGCACAAACCATCATATTGCAGCAACTTAACACCAGCTCAGTGTCAAACACCTTCCTCTTCATTTGGTCGGGTTCTGTTCAGCTCAGCCCTAGCTATCCCAGCTAGGTCATGGGTACCAGCTGTCAAGTTTGGGAGTCACACTATTCCTTCACTTCAGACCAGCCAGCACCTTCTCCTATATCCTCAGTCCTCAGGGACTATTACAATGCCTGTAGGCTAACAACTCCTTACACTTCAGACCAGCCAGCCCTTCCTCTCATCCCCATCTTCCATGGCCTACATCAAAGAGTACCAATCTCAGCCCATTTCTTCTTTGCTGCACTTCCCCCATTTCCATTCAAGTGGACCCAGGTAGTCACAAGCAAGTAGCATACAAGCCTACTGCTCGCTGGCTTCCTTTAACTTTCATTCCTGGAAGGGATTTCTCTTATGGGCCATGACTTTACTGTCTCAATGCACCTAAATCCTAATTACTTGCTCAAAATTCCAAAAGCCAACAGTCATTTTTTTCTGTATGTCTGGTCTTCAAACCCAGATCTTCCATTTCCTCAGTAGTTCTGGGTGAGGCTTAGGTTTTCTGTCTAAGCCCCCTTATACTCTACACACAGGGCTTGAAAAAAAGCCTGTGTTTATTTTGGGAAAATTCTATTTCCCTTCTTAAGATATCCAATCAAGTATTGGCTGAAGGTGGACTTACACACTCTCTGTTATCCATATACCCCCATAATAATTTCTAATTTACAAGCAGGTAATAGAATATTCCATACCCATAGTACATTCAGATAAACACATAATCCAAAGCACGGAATCCTTTTAAAGACATTGCACTTTCATCTTTTCACATTGATTACTGTCCCATTCTATGTACATGGCTTTGGGCTTTGGCTGGGTGTAAACAAAAGCCCTAGCCTCTGAATCAATTACCTCCTTTAATAGGTAACACCAACCAAAGTAACCGCCTAATGATCCAAAATTTCACTTCCCAGGCCCCTTCCTTCTTTCTTTTGCAAAGTCCCAGTCTATGAGTCTGGAACTACTGCAACAAATCCCATGACTTGGGTCAGGTGCACCTTAGATTTCAAAATGATATCTTTGCTTTTTATTGCTTTAAAGAGTTCTTTAGATACTAGTGATATAAAATAACCACAATCATTGCAGAAGCAACAGAAGACAGAGTTGTAGTAATCCTCAGAGACAGCCAAACACCTTGGGAGAGAGACCCACTGGGCCTGCTGACTCAGAACCGGAGTCTCGAGGGACACCAAGCTCAATTGGCACAACATAGTACATAAAAATCTTGTTCCACAACCTACTTTGGTGAGTAGCGACTGGGGTCTTAAAAGCTTTCAAACAGCCATCTAAGATGCAGTGAATGGTTTCCTCTAGTCTGAAGTGAAGAAGAGTGAAGAAAATCAAGGACATTTGGAAACTATTAGTCCAAGGATATAATGGACCTCAAGACCAGAAAAAGTAGATGGTTCCTCACTACTAATGCCAACCACTCTGGAGGGGATCTAAACTGGAAATCTTGAATAGAGTGGAAGAAAAAACGTAGAACAAAATTTTAAAACACAATAATGACTAGAATTACTAGTCAGATGGACACTGGTGGGATGCCCAAGACGATGGCCCTGGGATACACTTTGGGCCTAGAACAGGAGTTACTCCCAAGGGCTGGCTCTCAGTCCAACAGTAGAAAGACTTACATGCAGGGCACCCAAACCGGGATGATGCACCCACCTACTCTATGGAGATACAGCAGTTGGAACAATCTGTCATTGGGTACCAGAGGGGTTGCATTCACATGGAGGGATAGCTGGAGAGACAGGAATGTAGAGTCAAGAAGGGCACAGGGAAAGGGGGTTTCAGGGAAGGGAGGGGAGCAGAGTGGGTTAGGGCTGGGGATGGTAATCAGGGAGTGAAACTAAATGCACATGAATTGTTGAATGTAAAACAAATTCTGCTCTGTAAATTTGCATCCAAAGCATAATAATTTTTAGAAAAAAAAAAAAAAAAAAAAGGAGAGAGAAAATAAATAAATAAATGAAGAGTTCTTTTGCAGCAGTTTTGCCAAATGCAATTAATTGCTTGATTTCTTGATGGCTACTTCAATGGGTAGGAGCTCTGATGGCATAGTGCTTAAAGCAGTTGGCTGTCAACCAAAAGTTTGGTGGTTCTAAGCTCCCAGCTGCTGTTTGAAAGACAAATGAGACAGACTGCTTTATAAAGATTTACAACCTTGGAAACCCTATGAGGCAGTTCTACTATGTCCTAAAGAAAGGGGTCACTCTGAGTCAGAATCAAGTGGACAGTGGGTTTTTATCTTTTTTTTTTTTTTTTGATTCTATGGGTGCTGATTATGGATCTAATAAAATGAAATCCTTGACAACTTCAATTTTTCCTTCATGATATGTATTGATCCAATTGTGAAAATTTTTTTGTTTTCCTTACATTGACATAAAATCCATACTATAGCATCAGTAGGTACTTCAAGTCCTCTTCACTTTCACAAGCAAGGTTGTTTTATCTATATATTATTAACAAGTCTTTCTCCAGTCCTGTTTTCATGTTCTTCTTCATAAAGTCCAGCTTCTTGTCCAGCTCAGAATACAGATTGAATAAATATGGCAAAAGTATACAACCTTGATTTTAAGCCATGATGTATCCCCTTGTTCTGTTTGAATGCCTGCCTTAGTCAGTAAAACATAGATAAACATTTTTCTGGTATTGTCTACTTTCAGCCAAGATCCATCTGATGTCAGCAATGACATCTCTCATTCCACATCCTCTTCTGAATCTGTCTTGAATTTCTGACAGTTCCCTGTCAATGTACTACTGTGGCCATTTTTAAATTATCTTTAGCAATGCTTTACTTGTGTATGATATGAATGATATTATTTGATAATTTCTGCATTCTGGTGGATCACCTTTCTTTGAAATGGGTACAAATATGGACCTCTTCCAGTTAGCTGGCCAGGAACCTGTCTTCCAAATTTCTTGGCATAGATTAGTGAGTGCTTTCAGCATTGCTTCTGTTTGTTGAAACATTTCAACTGAAATTCCATCAATTCCTGGAGACTTGTTTTTGGCTAATACCTTCAGTCTGATAGGTTCTTAATCATATGCTGCCTCCTGAAATGTTTGAATGTTAACCAATTCTTTTTGATACTGTGACTGTTTATTCCTTTCATCTTCCTTTGATGCTTCCTGGATCACTCAGTATCTTCCCTATACCCAGCCAAAAATAATTGCCATAGAATTTTTTTTCTGAATCATAGAGACCCTATAGGAAAAAGTAGAAATGCCCCATAGGTTTCCAAGGTTGTGAATCTTTACATAACCAGACTGCCCCATCCTTCAATATTATAACTCAAGGCTTGAATTTCATTTTCCATTCTTTCAGTTTGAGAAATGTCAAGCTTTTCTTCCCTTTTTGTTTTATAACTCTAGGTCTTTGTGCATTTCATTAAAATACTTTACTTTGTCCACTTGGGCTATCCTTCAAAATCTTCTGTTCAAGTCTCTTACTTCATCATTTCTTCTCTTTGGTTTATCTATTGTGGTAGTTAAGGTTGTGTGTCAACTTGGCTGGGCCTGGTTGAGTTTTTTGGGAAGCTGGTGGTAGTTATTCCTAATGATGAGAATGGCAATCAATTCCATGGTGGGATCTACCACAAGGAGCTGAGTAGCTGCCTTAGGGATGTGGTCTGCTTCCTGTGTATAAGAAGCAGTTTTGGGAATGGTCTCTAGCCTTTTGGCCCACTTGAACCTTGCAGGTAACCAAATCGTTGTTCAACAGCCTGCCATACCCTGATGATCTTGGGACTTCATCTGGACTTGAATTAGTGGCCTGCTGTGTTGCTTGGTAACATTGGGACTGTGTCTTTTTACTTGTCAACCTTGAGCTTGTCAGCCTCAGCAGCCAGCAGCTGTCTGAGTGAAGAAAAGCTTCCAGCTTCCATGGGCTGGGAGCAGGAGGCAGAGCTGAAGCCCAAGGTTGAGGGGCTTTCATCCAGGCCCTAGGCACTGGCACTTTGACCTCAGACATAAAGCTTCCAAATTATAAGAGAATAAACTTCTGTTTGTTCCCATCCCATTTGTGGTATAGTCTTGTCAGAATGGCGCTAGGTAACCAGAACAGCTACTTTCTGTTCAACAGCAAGGTTCAGAGTCTTTTCCAACATCCATTTTTGTCTTTTCTTTTTTTCCTGTCTTTTTAACAACCTTTACCTTTCCTCAGGTATGATATTCTAGATGTCATCCTACAACTTAATCATTAGTGTTTAACACTTCTAATGTATTCTTGAAGTGATTTCTAAATTCAGGTTGAATATAATCAAGGTTGTACACTGGCTTTTGTGGGCTTGTTCTAATTTTTGCAGTTTCATCTTGAACTTGCATATGAGTTATTGATAGCCTGTTCCACACTCAGCTCCTGGCCTTGTCTGACTGATGATACTGAGCTTCTCCATCATCTCTTCTCACACATGTATCAATTTGATTCCCGTGCATTCCATCTGGTGTGGTCCATATGTACAGTCATCATTTATGTTGTTAAAAAACAGTATTGGCAATAAATAAGTCTTTGGTCTTGCAAAATGTTATCATGTAATCTCTACCACTGTTTCTATCACCAAGATCATAATTTTCAGCTACCAATCTTTATTGTCTGCTTTCACATTCCAATCATCAGTAATTATCAATCCATCTCAATTGTGTGTTCAATCAATTTCAGACTGCAGAAGTCAGTAAAAATCTTCAATTTCTTGATCTTTGGCTTTAGTGCTTGGTGTATGCAAAAAAGTGCATGGAGGTGGCATCTCCTGACCTGTAACTTCACAAGAAGAAGACAGAATCACCATCCACAGCCCAAGGCTTATTCTCATGAGGCCACACATTCCACCACCCTCCAGCCTTTTACCAATTCTGACACCAAGTGTCCCTCTCACAGCACTCACTGCTTCTTTGCTGGGTTTGATAATTTGTTGCAACAGTCACACAGAATTCATAGACAACACTCACGATTATGTGCTTTATTAGGGCAGTAAGAAGCTATAATTCAGGTTAGGAAGGCACTCAGGATACAATTCCTTGATCAGGACAGTCTCCCCTCCTGTGTCCTCAGACATGCCTCTCTGGTCCTTGGCTTCTTGGCCTCACCTCTGCCCTGCCCAGACAAACATTACATAGTTCTTTTAGCTCTGCCAATAGGTAAACCTAGGTGCACCCCACTCGTCAACAAGCAAGCACTCCTGCCCAGGGGCACTCAGCTTTCTCGCTCCATGAGCCAGGTAAGCCTACTGCTCTGTCTCATGCCTCTTGGGTTCACTGCTGCTGTCTCTCTGCCAGGGTGTCTCTATGCCAGGGTGTCTCTCTGCTGGGGCATCTCTCTGCTGGGCCATCTCTCTGCCAGGGTATCTCTGCCAAGGAGATCTAGTGCAGGGATCTCGGGTCAAAGGACGTGCTCTACTTCACGTCCACTTCTTCTCTCTTGATAGCAGTGAGATCCCCCCTCTGAAGGGTCATTTTAAGCCTGGCAGAGTGACAAAACTACCCAATCCCAATGTCAAAATTCTACACATCTTATTTGCATGGTCCCACCCAGTAATCCGGTGGGATTTACAGGGAGCTCTGGTAGCATAGTGGCTAAGGCACTTGACTGCTAACCAGAAGGCTGGCGGTTCAAACTCACCAGCCACTCTTCGGAAGGAAGGTTGGGCAATCCTACTTCCGTAGTAATAACTGCCTTGGGAACCCAAGGAGGGGTTGCTATGAGTCGGGGCCGACTCGACGGGAAACAACAACAACAACATGGCTAGAAAAGCCATACAAGTAATTCACTTAGTAGCAGTGTGTAAATTTGAATAATTGTTACAGTGTAATAAATTATGTATTATGTCTTTTCTAGCCATAGTCTTAGTAAACTCCATGGTGGAATTTGCCATGAACAACTGAGCAGCTCCTGATTGTTAAAGTTATCCACTTGGGGTATTTCTGTTAAGAATGACACAAAGCAATCTTCCAGGAATTTCTCTCTCTCTCACATGTATAAAATTCTAATGTTGGGATTGGTTAGTTTGACCACTCTGCCAGACTCAAAAGGAGCCCACCTAGAGGCAGAGAGAATCTCTCACTGCTGGCTGAGAGACGTAAGACGCATGCATTGCTGAGAGATGTGAGAGACATGCACTACTGAGAGAGCAACAGAGAGAGAGAGAGAGACCAAGAGACATACACTGCTAGGAGAAAGACTGTAGACTGAGAGACAGCGGGCTGAGAGAGACTGAGCATGTTTCTGAACTTGAATTGTAGCCTGTTGCTTCCCTAATAAACTCCATAATCTGTGAGTTCTGTGTGGCCACTGCAGTGAATTATCGAACCCAGCAGAGAGGTGGTGGGTACTGTGGGAGGAATAGTTGGTGTCAGGGTTGGTGAAAGTCCTGGAGGAAGGCAGCATGTCTGGCCTTGCTGGGATAAGACTTGGGTTACTGATGATGATTCTATCTTCCTCTTATGGGATAAGAGGAGGTCAGAAGATGGGGCTTCTTCGCCCTTTTCACAATTGTATCAACTGGTCTTCCATATGGCTTCAGAATTGTACTTCAGGATAGATCAATAAAATTTTCTTTTTGACAATGAATGTGATGCCATTTCTCCTTAATTTTTCATTTCCAGCATAGTATATTATATAATTGTCAAATTTAAAATGGCCACTACTGGTCCTTTTCCACTGACTAATGCCTAAGATGGGACAATCTACTTCCATTGTGATACTGCCTCGGAAACCCAAGGAGGGGTCGCTATGAGTTGAGTCTGACTCGATGGCACATAACAACAACAACAGCAATGCCTCAGATATCCATTTTTATGTGTTCCATTTCAGTTTTGAGGATTTCCAGTTTTCCTAGATTCATGTTTGTACGTTTCATTTTCTGATTATTAATGAATGTTTGCAGCTGTTTCTTATAATTTTGAATTATGTCTTATCAGTAAATGGAGGTATTGAGAGCTTTACTCCATCCACATTCTTAAGGTCTACTCTACTTTGAGGAGGCCATCTTTCTCTAGCTGTATTTTGAGTGTTTCCCAACCTGAAGGGCTCATCTTCTGACATGATATCAGACAAGGTTATAGAATACCATATAGCAAAAGCAAAGTTTGTTTTGCTTGCCTTCACTATTATCTTATTTGTATTAAAGGTTATTTTATTTTATTTTTCATTTATTTTGCAAAGGAGACCACTTCCTTACCTCTAACACAAGATTTTATTTAAAAATTCTTAGAAAATTTTCAGCAGGTATGTGAGTTCTCTACTCATGTTGTTACTATTAGGTGCCATCTAGCTGATTCTGACTCATAGTGACACTATGTACAGAAGAATGAAATATTGTCTGGTCCTGCACCATCCTCACAATCCTTGCTATGCATAAGCCTATAGTCAATGTTTTACTGCTCTTCATAAAATCTTCTAATAATATATCAGACAGTGTTTCACTGCTATTCAAAAGGTTTTCACTGGCCAATTTTTTTCAGAAGTGGAAAGCCCTGGTCTGCTTCCCGTTTATCTTAGTCTGGAAGCTCCATTGAAACCTATCCACCATGGGTGACCCTGCTGGTATTTGAAATACTGATGGCATAGTCTCCAGCCTCATAGCAACATGAAAGCCACCATGATATGACAAACTGACAAGTGGTGGGTTCTACTCATACTGCTTCTGTATTCACCATCCTCACGCCTACCAGCACCACAGTTTTCATTTATTTGTATCCATGATATGTCCCTCAGGGTTCTCTGGCTGCGTGAGATGTAGTCAGGCAGGCTGGTAGAGCAGGGTATTCCATGGGCCCAGGAAACTGACCAGTGTCTGAACAAGTTGGTGGATAATCATCCCAAGTCCCTCACCCTCTGTTCAGGATATAGCCGAGGTATGTTCTCTCCTATCTCCTATTGTTCTCCTGTGAAGTTTGATCCCCAGCTCCCCACCATGGTAACGTGCTCCACAACACACATTTCCTTGTCTCATTTACTCACTTTTTTTTTTTTTTTTAATTGATGCATCTGGGGATTGTCTTTTAAGTAAAACATTGCCAGTCCTATCCTTGTCTCAGAGTCTGGGGAACTCGATCTAAGACAAATTTACTTCATCTTTTTCCAATTGTTTATAATCCCTGAATATTTTCTTTTCCCAAACAACAGTAATAACATGTAAGCAAAGTATGATGCTTGCCATCAAATAGTCTTTCATAGGAATGAGAGTCTAGAAATGATGGCTGCTTATTATAAATAGATAATTTCACTAGAAGTCTACATAAGGAACAGATTAACCACAACCATTGCTCTTCAAGGCTTCTCTCTTATGAGCTGGGGCCACAAATAATTGGCAATTTCAACTTCTCATTTGGCTCATTAATTATTTTTGTTTTATTAGTACATCAAGTCAGAATGAGAGAACTGAATTAAAAAAAAAAAAAAAAGATGAAAGAAAAAAAATGTCCCTAATGCCCTTTCCAAAGTGGATGTGAGAAAAAAGGGAGGACAAGTAAGTTTTTACCTACAAGAAAAGGAAAAAAAAACAACTCACTGCTGTCGAGGAAAGGGATAGGTAAATAGCTATGGAGTTCTTAGTTGTCATGTAGGAGATGTCAGAATGAGATTACCTGACAGGGAACAGGACTTGAAAGTAAAAGAAGTGCTATGATTTCTCATATTTTCTATTTTTTAACGTTCTGGAGTTTTGCTCATAATAATTAAGCTCTTAAAATGAAAACAGGCTTATGAACCAGTTTCTGGAACCAGTAGGGAATGAGGAAACAAAGCAAAGTGTGCTGCCCTGTAGCTAGAGAGGAGATCTTTTAGAGTCCCAGAGAATGGGTGAAGTGAAGCCTGTGTTCCTGGGGCATGTGATAGGAAGAGGATGCAGCTGAGGGAACTGAGATAGGAACTAGGGGCTGAGGAAAAGTGAAGCCCATCTTCTCATTCCCACTTATATGTCATGTGCAGCTTCCTAATTTGTTATCTCCTTGCAACCCTATGCACCTTAACTTCCAAAAATATTCAATGAAAATGTTGGCTGTACATTAAGCTAGTGGTGAAAGAAAAATCTGCTTCTGCACCACTTTTGAAATGCTAATTATAAACAAAGTTATGAAAAAATGAGAGTATAGGACAATTTTCATTTTAAAGGTCCCAAAATAACAAAGAGTGTTAGTGAGAGAAGTTGTAAATCACAGAGTTACAGAAGGGAATGGCCACAGGTGTTGTATAATTGTTCATCTGAAGCAGACTTGTTTAAAATCATTGTGGGAAAAGGGGGCATAAAACATCACTCCCCAAACAAAAATATTTTCTTAGAGAAAATAATAAACTTTAATAAAGCAAGCCATCATAGTGAGCCTGCTTTCTTATGAGACTGTTAAAAGCATGGATAAAAAGAAATGTTGAATATGAAAGCAGTTGTACGATATGATTTGTCTTGAAAAATGCAGCTATCAAACAAAGTTTCTGGCAAGAAAACCTGATTGTAGTGTTAGCGTACCAAGACTCTAGCAGAATTCTTTAGAGTATCAGACACTTTCTTCAAAACCTGTCTTTACCCTAGAAATGCACTGACATTAGCTTATTAGAACCTATCCACATAAAGATTTTTTATCATTGTCTGAGTCTCTGTTGAGAAATTTTGCAGCTATCATCAATGTGTATGATTCACATTACATATTTCTCTACTGTCACGCTGGAGAGGGCCCTGATGCCAGCACTTTTAAGTACTTTCCAGATGTTTCCCAAACCTCCTGAGAGCCCTAACTGCATTATGTGGCCTGTTGTAATTGTGTAGGTTGGCCCTGAAGATGAGACTTCAGGCAAGTGTTTATGAAGAGCTCAGTTTGGTTTCAATTACACCATCAGAAATAAAGGTCAGGAGGGGCTTATCCACCAGAGGAAAGGAGAATAGAAATGCTTTATAAATCAGTGGATATAACTTCATTCCTTCATTAATTTGTTTCTTCAATCCTTTACAACACCTACTGGGTACGAGGCACTATGCTGGCCATGGATGTTTTAGGAATACTCCTGGATAATTTCTCAAGGTTTTCTTGTACATGATAATCTTCACAGCTGCCCTCCATTTGGCAGGTGAGAAAATTGAGGCTTAAAGATTTCTCTGCTGGATGTATTTTTCTAAATTATGCAATGTTCTTGGTATTTGGAATACTCTAAGAAATAAAAGGCTATTTGACTTTTTGCAAATTTTGTTCTCTTTGTGATCCAAAAGATTCTTATTTTATTTCATTTTTTTTACTGGCTAAATTTTGGAAGTAGATCAACAGGTCTTTCTTTCTAGTTTGTCTTAGTCTGAAAGTGCTACTGAAAACTGTCCACCTTTGATGACACAACTGATCTCTGCAATACTGGTGGCATAGTTTCCAGCATCACAGCAATACTCAAGCCACCACAATAGGACAAATTGTCAGATGACTGGTGGTATACCATAATATTTGCTATTAATTCAAGAATTAGGTAAATCTAGTTCTTCAGATAATCTACTTCTTAGACCAAGTTTTTGAGTTTAGCCTCTTTTCTTTCTTAGGTAAAGATGTTAATTATTTTTCTAGGCAGCAGCTCACTGCTTGAAGAGGATCTTTGTGTCACCAGAAAAGGCCAATGTTCTAATGAATCAAATGTCTTCATGGGATGGAGATGAAGTGCTGGTGAGAGGTGCCAGTCTAAAAATAGTTTGCATCTGACAAGGAGTAATACTAAATTCACATGATTTCTTTGCAGCTGACAATCTTGGGAGAAAAACTTCTTCTAGGGCTTTTCAAGGTTGCCCATAAGTTATGGTAAACAAGGAAACTAATATGTGCATCTTATTCTTCAGGGAAAGGGAGAGTGCTCATGGTGTTAGCTTCCAGCTTGGCATTCTTGTTCACCAAGGCCCTATTTGGCTTTTTTGCCCACTGAAGGGATCAGAAACGACCTGCCTATGATCTATTTGAACTTCACTGCATCCTGGGTCAGAAGTTCTGATTATGACTTGCTTCAGAATTCTCATGAAAAGCAAAGAAACATGCTACATTTATTTATTGGATCTTTCACACTCAATTTATTTAATTAATTCAAGTAACATTTATTAAGCATCTAGCAAGTGATGTTTTTCATACTAGATGCTAAGGTTGCAAAGACACATAATACCCAGGCCTTGTTCTTCAGAGAGTTCTAATTAAATAGTAGAGACAGACACAGAAAACAAATGCAATAATTACCTCATGATGGAAATATGTGTGGTGTATCTGGGAATGCCTAAGAGAGTGATCAATAAAGGAAATGCTATTTAGAAGAGGTCATACTATCAGGCATGGGCACATTTTCTTACCTGAGAAGGCAGGTCTTAGTCAATGGAGTCTCCTATAGATACATGCTAGATACTTCTGATATTTGAAGGAAATTTAACAGCCATTCCCAGCATGATTCCACTCTAGTTTGTTCAACAAATAATGTGCACATATTCTGTCAAACACGGTGTTAAGCATTGAGAACATAGAGTTTCTGCCATGGGAAACCCCACAATTTCGTGGTAGTGGCAAGCAACAAAGAGCTGTGATGCAGTGTATAGTAAATGCTATCAGCATTGTTAAGGTCAAGCAAATGGACTAAAGGGAAGGGCCATTACATTTTAATTTCTACATATAACTGTACAGATCAGCTAGCTATTTGTCCAGACTTTTTGGTAATAGTAAGACAAATTGTAGGCATACTCTTCAGCATACTGTCCAACATACTCTCCAAGATAACGACCATTGCAACTTTTACCAAGCATTCAGTGTTTATTATGTGATGGACATCTTACTTCTATAGAAAGTAGAATCTCGAATCCTGTGTCTGTGTAAGCCATACCCATCCTATGTGCTTATGACTCAGAATCTAATCAGACCATATTCTTTTTAAGAACAAGGACAATGTTGACTTGTATTATATCCTTTTGTTTACCCCTAGTGCATAGTGTATATCCATAGGCTTTTCATCTATGCTTCTCATTTTTTTTTTCATGATTTCATTTATTCATTCATATTTATTGACTCCTATCATATCTCAGATACTGAATTAAACACTAAGGACATGGTGTTAACAAAAATGAAGTAATGCCTATCTTTATGGAGTTTGCAACTCAGTGAAGACAACTCAATAAGCAATTACAATACAGTAGCTGAATGTCTGAAAATGTACATAAAAATTAAAGGCATTTTTTTTTCCTGCTTTCTACATGTAATATTTTGCATTGTATTATCACAGTTAGAAATTTTAGCAAGTTACTTAGAACAAAGTATAACATATGATGTCATAATTAAAGAGTTTTGCACTTAAAATTGGCTTGTCTAAAGTACCTAAATATGCATAATGGCAGGCTTAGTTTTCAGTACATAACAATAAAAATAAATTTACTGAAAACTCAATGTTACATCTCTTCTTCTTAGATCATATCCTACCAACAACAATAATGGAATATACAGGTGGGCTGTGCTTGGGGTGACATACATGAACTGCAGCTGGGAGAAGAAGGGGACTGCAAAAATGGCAATCAGTCTCATACGGAACGAACCAGAGACTGTATATGCTGAGAAGCAAGGTGGAGATTGATTAAAAAAAAAAAAAAAGTCAGGAGAATTCTTAATGAGGGACCAAGAACCTAGAAAGGATGTTTGAATTAAACTAATACAAGAAGAGAGTGGCAATTGTCAAGGTCTCCCAGATGATTTCTGCTGAAGCTTGTCCTCTTTGCTCAGTCATTATTGCACCTCTGTACTGCCAAGATTTCCCCACAGCACCTTAGAAATAATGCTGATCTATGACAGTGCTTGTTTATTTCCTGTGTTCTGATACCTAAGCAAGAAATTACCAGTGAATAGAAATGTGATGTTCATAATAAACATTCTAATTTGTTATTATCAAAGATATATGGGCAGCCCAATAAGGCAATAACTTGTATCTTTTAAACAATTCATATAAAGTGCTAATTTCTGTACCTGAAAAGTCTTCTTCCTAATGTTTATTACTTCAGAATTTATACTGATGATTATGGGAGCAACAATAATTATTTGTGATTATCCTGGACAGAGCACCAAGAAAAGATTTTAGTTAATGTACTAAATTCAGGCCACATTCATCAGGCAAAGGTAAAAAGAAGAAATGTATGTATTTTCCTTCTTCTTCTCTCCTCACTTTCTGTTTTCTTCCATCCATATGCATGCTCCATTTTTTCAGGAAATGTGCTTACATTACAAAGTTTTCATAAGGAAATCATGGTCTTCAGTCCGCATGATCTGCTTTAGTGCTAAAATCTTCTTTGTATTTTTCTGCAACATCTAAATAGAAACCACTCATTCAAATCTTATTCAACTTCCTAGACATAAAATATGAAAGTGGGTGAGAGCTACAGTGCTCTCTGCTATCCAATGCAAATGTATGCAAATTTCTTCATATTAGAATCATTGTCTAGTTGTCATTCTCACACGGGGCACATCAAAGCCATATGACCTGATTTTGCACCTGCTGTTTAATTAAATTTACAAGGCAGACACACTCTCTACTCCCGGTGATACACAAATCCGTTTTTACAACCACAGCTTCTAATTTACAAGGTAGTTGACTGCTGAGTTTCACCATCAGTAGCTGCCCAACTGCTCTTTGTTACACTGAAGATTAAAAAAGGAAGAAATGGCCATAATTTGAGTAGATGAATTAACAGAAGTATTAAAATTTTCTTCTTTCATCCAAATCCCTGATTTCTGATATGAAGGAGCAAAAGATGACATGCATCGGGGAATTTAATGCCAACCAGAATAGCACTTTCACTTCTGTTGATTTCCTCCTAATTTTCATGAAAGGGTAAAAGCACGCTTTTTTTTTTTTCTTTCTTTCCAATTTGATGCTTAGATTTATACTGTCTATTGGAGAAGAAAGAGAAGGCAATTATATAACCAGGTCACTGTGATGTGAGGAAAGGTCAAAGTTCTAGGCTTTAAGTGTGCTTTTGCAGGTATTTATTGTGTGATAATTATGTGCTGTGAAGCTATCCCTCTGCTTCTATGCACAAGGAAGTTTTAGTCTTTAAATTGTGTGATCTCTACACAGTGACGAAGAAAATAGCAGGGCCTGGTTCTCATAGTTTATGTTGGGTTACCCCCACCCCCTTGGGAAAACATATGTTCTTTAATTTGTTAAGAGCTGGGCATGACCATAGCTTTGATTTCCCTGAGATATGGTTCAAAAAGGAAAACGAAGGGAAATAATGACATGAAGACTAAAATAGATGAAAAATAATTGTCTTTCTTTGCTAAACCACCCAGCCTAAGAACTTAAGTGGAAAAATAATGCCCTTAAGATTTTGTAGAGAAAATAATAAAATCAAAGTAATATTTTGTTTAATTTCACACATATGCTCTGAATTATTGAAAGTCCTCAAAAAATAATTTTTATAAAAATATTAAATGTGTTATCATCTGATAAAGGAAAGTGAGCCTCTGAATGTTCACCAATAGGTGGCGCCATACATTCACTGAACCAAACAACAGAGCAGACTAGTTTGAAACAAGTCACATAAATTAAAGCCTTGAGCTGCAACTTACTGTGAGACATATGGGTTGAGTCCCAGGCCTGCCCAAGAATAACTTTGAAGAAAATTTTGTTTTCTGGCAATACAGATGCTAACACACCACAGAACCTTTAAAAAGAATAAATATGTAGATGGTTCATAGCTTTCAGAATAATTTAACCTTCTCCGCACCTCCCAAAGTTAAGATTTCATCTTGCGAATAAAATAATATCAACTTTATCTTACTGCTTTGGGGGGAAAAATTACTTTGGAGGCTTTGATACTCTCAAAAAGTATCTGTGAATTAATATTTATTTATAACATTTTATTATTTTAGAATCAAATGTAGAGGAAAAGAGTGAACGTGTCTTAAAATGAGCTAATGCTTGATGAATAAATGATATTTAAACACAGAATGCTATGTAGGAAAATGTAGTTGCCTAAATTTAGAATTTTTTGCTTCTTTGTTCTGTGGAATAAACTGTACTCAAAGTGTTCCCATTTGAGAACCAAATATACTCCTTCCTAAATTCTTAAACCTATCATGGGAGATCCTAGTCATCACCCAGATAGCATGGTGAATACTTTCTGAAAAATAGAATTTATGAAGCTATTAATTTTAACTAAAAGATGAAGCTATAGCTTTAAGAGAATTAACACCTCAAATATAAGTAAACTTTCAAACATAAAATATAGGATTTTTGTTTTTAAATAAGAAATGTTTACAAAAGCCTTTGAGTCAGGTGTGTTTGTTGCATCTGACACTGATTGTAGTTACTCTTGACAAGAAAAACTACTCAAATGAGGACGGACACTTACCGAAGCGCAAATGCAACAGAGTAGTACTAATATACATGTCAGGATCCTTTGACTAATACAACTATTTTGCAATGAGAAAGCTGCTAGAAAGAACTTAAAATAAAATAAACTCTTGAACATGTTTATTTGTTGCCTTAAAAGGCAGAGAAGGACAGAAAAATTGGTTTTTATTTATCCTTAAAGCCAATAAACTTAGTGCATTTTACTGCCCTAAAAAATGCACTCAAAATCTGAATAGACTGCCTAAGACTATCTTAGTATGTCTCAATATATAAACAAATAATTTTCCTGCAAAGAAAACACATTTAAATGTGATTTATAAGATGGATTCAAGCTATTGTGATTTTTGTATGTATATGTATATGGTTGCTATTATTTTACTATCAAATGCAAGCAGGTAAAAGTGAAGCCAAAATTTAAATACCTACTATGTGCCTCATGTGCTAGTTTGATGACAATCACTAACTAATGACTATGTTATTGTTAGTACCATCAAATCAGTTTTGACTCATACTGACCCTATGTAAGATAGAATGAGATACTGTCCAGTCCTGGGTCATCTTCATAAGTCCTGCTACACTTGGGCCATTGTTGCATCCACTGTGTCAATCCATCATTTTGGGGTCTTCCCCCTTTTCACTGACCCTCTACTTTACCAAGCATGATATCCTCCTCCAGGGACTGGTCCCTTCTGATAACATGTCCAAGGTAGGTGAGATAAAGTCTGTCTATTCTCACTTCTAAGCAACATTCTGGCTATACTTGTTCCAAAACAGATTTGTTCTGTCTCTAGCAGTCCATGGTATTTTCAATATTCTTTGCCAACACCACAATTCAAATGCATCAATTTCTCTGCTGTCTTCCTTATTCATTGTCCAGCTTTCCCATGCATATGAGGCCATTGAAAAGACTATGGTTTCACAGATACTACTCATCTGTCAATTTGATGTACTGTGGTAGCTTGCCTGTTGCTGTGATGTTGGAAGCTATGCCACCAGTATTTCAAATACCAGCGTGGTCACCCCTGGTGGATAGGTTTTAGCAGAGCTTCCAGATTAAGACAGACTAGGAAGAAGGACGTGGCAGTCCATTTCTGAAAAAAAAAGACAACTGGCCACTGAAAACACTTCACCAGCTTGGTGTAGTGCCTAAGGTGTTTGACTGCTAACCAGAAGGCTAGAGGTTCAAACCCACCAGTCACTCCTTGGAAGGAAGGTTGGGCAATCTACTTCCATAAAGATACCACCTGGGAAACCCAAGGAGGGGTCACTAAGAGTCGGATCGTATGAGTCAGATCTGACTTGATGGCAGTGAGTTTGGTTTTGGTTGAGCTTCTGATATCTATTCAGAATCCAAGATCCTTCCCATAGCAGGCAAGCCTATCCATGGTATGGCCAAACCCCTTCTTCATGATATTGTTCTCTTGTCTTTACCATTCCAGTCACAGGGATATATCTCAGTTCTATGTGCCAAGCTCTTTTACACTTTCAGAGCATGTTCTTTCTTCAAGCTACATCTTTCATAGGGTAGACTTTTCTCTTTAATCCATCTATTTTCCATCTCGATTCAGTACAAATACATAATTACTCTGTGATTACATATCGGGAGGCAAGGAATTCAGATTCAATAAATTCAAGTATTACTGGGCATCTATACCAGATACTGTGAAGGGGCTTTCAATAAGTAGGATCCCTTCCCCCAATACAATAAAACTCTGTACAATATTGGTTGGTTAATTTTGTTATCCTCGTTGAAAGAGGAGAAAACTGGCCCACAAAAGTTAGGTATGCTTTTTAATGTTATGCAGCTAGTACCAGGGAGAGACAGTAATCTGACCCGATTATTCATGTCCAAGGTGAATTATTCACATCCCGTGATAATAGTGGGGACTTGTCCATAACATATTAGTTGCAAAATTCTTCCTGGACATTTTCCTGAACAAGTTTTTTTTTCCCCCGTCTGCTAATCTGTGCCTATTTATTCAACACTGGGTATTCCCTATGCACTGAGATGTACTAGAAGATCTAAAGTAAACTTGAAGAAGCTTCTGGTCTATTTGAGGAAGCATGACCAACAAACATGTAGAGATATCCAACATACATACATCTCAATATACAAGAAGAGATAACTAAACAATTTATGCCAAGTATTCAAATATTTAATAAAGCACATATTTGCTATTATTGAGTAGTTACTATATGCCATTCTCTGTGATAAAAACTATGTAGACTTGTAACCTCATGACATTATTGTGATAGGGGAGAGTGGGAGGATCTGAGTGAGGAAAGGCATGAAGATGTCGGACATGGAGACAGGTTTCCTCACAAGTTCCAAGATTGCCAAATATTTTATCTTTATACTGCTTTAAGTTAAACAAACAAAGTTTCTTTCTTTCTTTCTTTCTTTTTTTTTTTGACTAGCTCTATCCCAGCAATTTTCCAAATATATTTGGATTCCATCCTATGTATTAATTTAATGATTAAATAACTGTTGTTGTTGTTATTTGTTGTTGAGTCGGACCTGACCTCCTTGGGTTTCTGAGGTGGTATCACTATGGAAGTAGATTGTCCAGTCTTCTTGAGGAGTGGCTGGTGGGTTTGAACCACCAGCCTTCTGGTTAGCAGTCAAGTGCCTTAGGCACTACACTACCAGAGCTCCTAAAACCAAACTCACTTCCGTCAAGTCGGATCTGACTCATAGTGACCCCTTCTGGCGTTTCAGAAGCGGTATCACTACGGGGTAGATTGCCCAATCTTTCTTCTGAGGAGTAGCCAGTGGAATGAACTGCCAGGCTTCTGGTTAGCAGTCAAATGCCTTAGACATTATGCCACCACAGCTCCTAAATAACTGTAGAACTGCTTATTTTTATCTGGAGTCCCTGAGTAGTAGAAATGGTTAAGCAGTTGACCACCAGCCGACATTTCACAGTTCGAACCTGCCTAGAAGTGACTCAAGACAGAAATCAACTGAATCACAGCTAACAAAAATATTTAGTGGTTCATGTCCCTTGGCCCAGATTTCCAATAAAAATACCTCAAGGGTCAGAGAGCTCTGAGTCTTAGAATTGTTTTTGTGCACACGAATCCCTGACATTTTTCTACAAGGGTGTCTTAACTTTAGGCTGACACAGCTAGTTGCTCACACTTGAACACACATTTACATACTCACACACACATTCAGAGTCACTGTTGACCCATAGAGGCAAACTCAAGATTTAGTAGATAAACCGATAGGTCTAGGGCTCAGCCTGTTTCAAAGGAACAGGTTTATCTTCGGAGCAAAGCAATATTGAAAAGGAATGAAGGCAGAGGCACAGCATAACCTCACTATTAGCAAGATAAACATCTCACAATGGAAAGAGGGCCCTTAATAACAGTGATCTTATGACCTTCAGTTTGAAGTCCATTTTACAAATAATTCTGTGAAGGCATCAGTACACAAGGTCAGTCTAAAATGACATCTTGCTAAAGATAGACACTAGTGCTGATTCAGGGGACAGTGCTGTGCCTAATGGCAAAAGCAAAAAAGAATAGCCATATGTTTGAAGTCCATTAACAAGGAAGACAATGAGGGAGGGGAAGACAAAGATGAGAGAGATACAATTATCAATCAAGGTTGTGGAAGGTGTGAGGGTAGACTAATGCATGGCTCACAAAAACAACAACAACAACAAAAAAAAAAAACCCTCACTGCCATTGAGTCATTTTCAACTCAGAGCAAGTCCTATTGAGTTTCTGAGGCTATAAATCTTTACAGAAGTAGATTGTCCCATCTTCCTTCCACAGAGAGGCTGGTGGGTTTGAACTGCTGCTCTTTTGGTTATCAGCCAGATGCTTTTTCCGGATCTGACTCATAGCGACCCCTCCTTGGGTTTCTGAGCCAGTATCACTATGGAAGTAGGTTGCCCAACCGTCTTTCCTAGGAGCGGCTGGTGGGTTTGAACTGCTAGCCTGCTGGTTAGCAGTCAACTGCCTTAGGCACTACGCCACCAGAGCTCCCACTATGCCACCAGAGCGCCTTAATGCGTGGCTAAGAGAATCCATATAGTAGGCATTAGAAGGAAGGTTGGGCAATCCTACTTCTGTAGTGATACTGCCTCGGAAACCCAAGGAGGGGTCGCTATGAGTCAGGGCTGACTTGACGGCACATAACAACAACAACAACAAGAAGCATGTTAACGCCAACACACTATTAACACAGTAAGGCAAACTAGAGAACCACCCATGAATCAAAGAATGGACTGACCCTCTTTTTTTTGTACATTTTCCTCCCGATTAATAGATCTTCACAGCTTAAATTGAGGGGTGCTAAAACAGAAAAACCTGAAGCTAAGAAAAAGTCTAATGCAATAGAAAGGAAAAATGCAAATGCAATTTATGTATTTAAGCAAAAAACTTATAACCTGGCATTTGGTTTGAGGACATGTGAAAGAAACTTTTAAGTCAGAAAAACTGGATACAAACTCTTACTTTGTTTTTAACTAACTATGAAAGTCACTTGAACATTCTAACACTGTATTGACTCCACTGTTAATTGGAAAAAATAGTTGTTCATCCTATTTCCTTGGGTGTTAGGCATTTTATGAGGCTATAACTTTGAAAGCTCTTAGTAAATGATGGCACGGGGGTACAAATATGAGCAAATACAAACCCATCTCAGATTCTATACAACAGTGTTAATCAGACAGACCATGTATAATAGTTTCTTAAATAACACATTTTAGTGATTCTTGGCAAATATGTCTGGTTTTTTAAGCACAGAGAAGTCAAGCCAACTGGCTGTGAGTTCATTCAGATGGAGAAGCATGACCATCCTTCTGCAAGAGGATGTATGAACTGAAGATAGCCAACGAGTTTCTTATTTGCAAACAACTGGCGCAGTGTTTTCTTGGAAGGAGAATGTGATAGTTTTTAATCTTATTTGTAATGTACTTCAATCCTCTTAACACATCATGATATAGATATTATTATTCATTTTAGAGATGAAGAAACTGAAACTCAAAACATTTAAGTAAATCTTCTAGAATCATGAATAAAAAGTGGAACAGAGATTTATATCTAGGTCTCAAGCTAGTGCCTGTGTTAGCTGCTAGTACTCCTTTGTTAGCTACAAATAGGTAGGCAACTCCCATGTTCCTGTTCCTCAGTAAAGCTGCTGCACCAGAGTCAGACTCACAGAGACCAAAGATGAAACTGAGTTCTGACTTAGGAGTGACTTTTCTAGCCATCAGCTCCAGGGCTGTATTCAGGAAGATAAAGATTGGATGTTCTGTGTCAACTTGGCTGGGCCATGATTCTCAGTAGTTTGGCAGTGTTCTGGTTACCTAGTGTTGCTCTAACAGAAAATACCACAAATGGGATGGCCTTAACAACAGGAGTTTATTCTCTTACAGTTTGGAGGCTTTAAGTTCAAGTTCAAAGTGCCAGGCTCTAGGACCTGGGTGAAAGCCCCTCAACCTTGGGGTCCAGCTCCACCTCCTGCTCCTGGCCCACTGGAGCTGGAGGCTTTTCTTCACTCAGACAGCTGCTAGCTGCTGAGGCTGACAAACCCAAGGTGGGCAAATAAAATGGCACAGTCCCAATTTACCAAACCACAAGGAAGGCCATTCATTCAAGTCCATTTTAAGTCTCAAGATTGGCAGAGCATGGCAAGTGGCTGAACAATGACATGACTGCATGCAGGATCTAAACGTGCCATAAACTAGAGACTATCCCCAAGTCTTCTCCTTATATACAGGAAGCAGACTATGTCCCAAAGGTAGATACTCAGCTGCTTATGGTAGATTCCACCATGGAGTTGATTGCCATTCTCATCATGGGGAATAACTACCACCAGCTGTTCAGCCACTCAACCAAGCCCAACCAAATTGACACACAAATGTAAATACCACAGGCATTTATGATGTAGTCATTCTCCATGATGATGAGATCTGATATAATGTAGTCACCTTCATGATGAGATCTGCTATTAGTGGCCAATCAGTTGGAGTTTCTTTGGGGGTGTTTCCTGTATTGAATGTATATTGATAGTCTGGTAAAGCTCTCTTGCTTTCTGCTCTATATTTTGCATATGGCTCCTTATCATCTGACTTGCATTTCTTTGGACTTGAGCCAGTGGCCTGTCATATTGCCTGCTGATCTTGGGATTAGTTAGCCTTTGCAGCCTGTGAGCCAGCAGCCTGCTGTCTGACCTGTGTGAGTCAGGAGAACCTTCTAACCTGCAATCTGACCCATGGACTTGCCAGCTTTTACAACCACATGAGCCACTTCCTTGAGATAAATCTCTTTTATATATACATAAATAAGATTCATTGGTTTTACTTCTCTAGAGAACCTAGCCTAAGACAGATGTGGTCATCTGTTTTAGGACTTTACTGTTTCCCAATCCTTTCCCATTTTCATCTTTTTTTCCTCTCTTGACTTGTACATGTGAGGTAGGGTGAAAATCAGACACTAGCTTGAGACCTAAGGACAAAACTCTGCTCCATTCTTTATTTGTGCTCCTATAAAATTTATGTCAATGTTTTGAGTCTCTATTTTTTCATATAAAAAAAATGGATAATAATATCTACATCACTGTGTGTCATGAAGATTGAACCAGATTGCAAATAAATCCACAGCCCAGTATTTAGCACATGACAGGTGCTCCTTGAAGCTTCCCTCATATGGTCAACTCCTTTGAGATAAAGGATGATGCCTTATGCATTTTATATACCACTCACTTCAATGCTAGGTTTTTGCTAATACTAAACATCCAATAAAACTTCTTCAAATCATTAAAATTAATTTCACTTGAGAAGACAGCTTCTGGTTGCCATTATGTTAGATTAGTGACAGAACAAAGGAATCTAGTAAAGGTGGTCTAGTCTGTGGTTAAGGATGTCTTTGTTGGACTGCATAATGGATTAATGAGGGTACAGTTTATTGAGGTTCATAAAATCGGAGGTCAAATGGCATCTCCTCTATTTAGTAGTTCTGCAACCTTAAAAAAATATAAGTATCTATGAGCCACGGTGCTAGTAGTACCAACAGCAAGAGAAAAGGAAAAGTGTCCATGTGGAAGTGAAAGAAAAGTTTTTTTTTTTTTTTTAAATCAACATGAAGGTGGAAAATTAGTGGAAGCTATTGTTTACAATTTAGACATGTCACACTTAACAATCACAACAATCCTCAAAAACAAAGAAAATTACTCCAAGCTATTGAAGGATTGGCTCCCTTGAAAGTGACAAGGCTAATGAAAATGTGAGAGGAACCTATATCAGATATGGACACATTGCTAATGGTATGGATTGATGACCAAACACAAAAGTGAATTCCTCTTAGCACATTGACAATCACTGCTAAGGCAAAGAACTTGTTTGAGATGCTTAAAGCAACAGCAGGATCAGAGACTGATACGGTGTTCACACAAATTCCAAATCACATAATATCCTATTTTACATGACAAATTTTGGGCATTAAGGTGTTAAAGTAACACATTACTGTATTGGGGGAAAAACAAAACAAAACAAAAAAACTGCTCTCATTGTTAAGCACAGAAAACCTCACAAATTAGCATCAAAATGTTTACTACAATCTGAGTTTGGTCACTGCTTGATGTCAATTTCTTAATTTCTACATAAGCTTCTGCATTGTGTCAGCCATTTTATTTGTTGATAGCTGGAGAGGCCCAAGGCAAGAAATCTGAATGCACCACCCTCCCACTGCTGCTCCTATTTGCTCAAAATGGTCTTGAACAATGACAGTGAAGTGCCAGTAATCTATAGGACAGATGGTCCTTGGTGGGCTGAAGCACTGGAGCAGTCAAGTCTGATGTCATGTGTGTTGGTCATTAAACACTCTCTGCCCAGCAGTCTCTAAAGTCCTACTTTGGAAAGGTGTAAACACTTTAGCCAGTTAGAGGAAACCATAAATCTCCCAGTGCACATAAGCAATGCAGTTTCACTGAAAAGAAGCAAGCACATGTGCCAGTTTGATGTTTAGTTTCAACATGGCCATATGGGTTCAGACAGAAACTCATGATACCAAGCTGTACAAACCCACAGCAAGGAAGCATTCCACTGAAATCTTCTGGGGCCACTAAACTTTTTATGGTAATATTTTTCAGAACAGTATGATGGGAGCTACCCTTTCCCCTAGTTTTAGCCTCAAGCCCTGCTATTGAATCTTCTCATGCTAATTGCGAAGTCTGAGTCTGCTGAGGAAACTTTGTCTGGTGCAAATGATTTAATGTTCTTTGCTGCTAATCAAAGGGATGGAGTTTTGATTTCACTCAGAGATGCTTCAGAAGAAAGGCCTGTCAATCTACTTTCAAAAAAGTCAGACTTTGAAAACATAAATCTACTCTGACATACATGGAGGCACTATGAATCAGAGTAGACTTCATGACAACTGGTTAGTTCCACTGAAAACTGTGCATAAAAAGTATTTGTCACCAAAAGTATAGGCTTTGCAGGCAAGAAGACTTAGGGTTGAATTTAGATGCTGAGGCAAAACTGCTGAAAACAGGCTATAAAGAGCTTCAAGCAAACTATAGTATCACCATCATGATAGAATCAGAGACAAGTTTCAATGTTACCAGTTAAATTGATTCGGGATCATCCATTGATGAAACAGGTTCTGGAGGACTAAAGAAATTTCATGAAGGTGATAGTAACACCCAATGTATTCCGTGTTGTGGGCTCTTTATTTCTAATTCAATCTTAAGCAAGGTCTTGCACTAGGCTAACCTCAAACCTGAGAAAGGCACTTGAGTGGGGCCCAAGAGCCTTGACCCAGAGCTTTCCTCCTTGACCAAAGCTGTTGTTGAGAGCAAATTCTCACCTGGCTTACTGGACATGCAGCTTCTAAAGATTTTCTGTGAACTTGGATTGCAGAAGGTGTTTATAAAATTTATTGGTTCACACAACCTCCCATACAATTTTCTGAGGCAAACTACTACATGCTAAATACACACTAGTTCAGTGGGGTTTACAAATAACAATAACATATACTTAAGTTCAAGTAAAGTGGCTGAAATATACACATCAAACCATTAAGACAGTAGAAGGCAGATGACTTCATTATAACACGACTAGTGCAGAGCCAAAGCTAAAAGGGTTCAGAGGCAGAAGAGTGGTTGGTGTGGCTAGTTCCCTGGGATGGGGTATCTGAATAAAGTACTAAATACTGAGTTTGAATAGATGTGAGAAGAAGAAATGGCTAGAAAGGCCATATAAGGTCTTCTGGCTGCTACTATATTGGGTAAGTTATAGAACAAAATAATCTAGTAAAGATGATCTAGTTGGATTTCCTGAATCCTGTGGCTCTGAAGGAGGTGAGCCATGGCCTTCAGTAGCTATTCTCACTGGAGCTGCCTTGTTTTCAATTGCAAGTGCTAGAAGATTAAGCTAATGAGCTTTCCTGCTGTTGATAGTGGGGAGCCAATGCCTCTTCCCTGGCACCCAGCCCTAGTTATTTTTCTTTTAAATAAAGAAACAGGCTGTCTAACATCAGGTGGACACCTAGGTGCCTTGCACGGCCTCAGGTTGGAGAACATCTTTGCCTCGGGTGACAGATGGCCCCATCACACTTCATCTTCCAGACCTCTGGCCTCAGCAATACTGCACATATGACACTCTGGTTGCCTACACTCTGTCATCCATTCCCATTAATGTATGATAAAACTCAGTCAGTCCAGCTGTCAGTCCACTTCAGAGAGGAGCTGCAAGAACTAAATAACACCACTCGGATCCTCATGAGCTTATTTCCTTTCCTTTTAGCCAATACTTTAGTAAGAATTCCCCACCAGCAAACAATATTTTGAATTCACAGTTAATTATGATGTTTTGAATTGACCATGCACTGCCATTTATCAAATCCTTGCTGCTTCTTTGGGATTCTGGCACACTGCATATTGACTTAAAAATCTCAGCAAAGCACTATTTTGTTTTTGTTTAAATGCTATGAAATTTGAAGGAGGTGTGTTTGTGGGTGAGTGTAGGTTTTGAAGGAAAACATTTCCTATTTTTGAATAATTCAGTATGTCAAGTTTTTATTCACCATTCTGTTGTTTATTGTGCTCTTCTCATTTTTATTTTTTGCTTTGTTTTGCTCCTTGTAGCATAGCAATTAGAGTGATGTCAATTTTAAGACTCTAGAATCCTGTCTTTATTGTAGACTTGCAAAAAAATATCACAAAGTTATTGGTATAAGAACTTGTTACTTTGGCAGGACATCACTGAATGACTATATAATATCCATTCTTCTTCCATTCCACAGTAACAGCACCCTTATTTTTATTATGTGCCAGCTAACATATAGTCTCTCTTTCAGTTCAGTTTGGCCATGCCACGAAGCTTTGACTTGTTATTAGTTGCTGTTGAGTGACTTGTGGCAACTCCATCTGTTACAGAGAAGAACTGCTCCATAGAGTGTTGTTGGCTTTAATCTTTATGGAAGCAGTTCACCAGGTCTTTTCTTCTGTGGTACAGCTGGGTGGATTTGAATTGGCCACCTGTAGGTTAGCAGTTGAGCACAAACTGTACAACCTGGGGACCTTAAACTCTACTGTTTTTATTAAGGGATGCTGACTCAGTCCTGACTTATGATAACTCCACGTGTTATGGAATAGAATTGCTCCATAGGGTTTTCTTGACTGTACTCTTATAGGAGGCAGTTTGCCAGGCCTTTCTTCTGCAGAGCTGCTGTGTGGGTTCAAACTAACAACCTTTAGGTTAGTGACCAATAGTATACATTATACCACCCTAATGAGATATAAAGGAGCTCTGGTAGCACAGTGCCTAAGGCACTTGACTGCTAACCAGAAGGCTGGCGGTTCAAACCCACCAGCCACTCCTTGGAAGGAAGATTGGGCAATCTACTTCTGTAGTGATACTGCCTCAGAAACCCAAGGAGGGGTCACTCTGAGTTGGGTTTGACTCCACGGCATATAACAAGAACAACAACAATGAGATATAAATCTGTGCTACGTGTGACTTTGATGTTATGCACTAAAATAGAGTGGGCAAGCCCATCTTTCCTCCATCTTGTCCTTGAGCATGAGGACTACACCTTAGCAAAGGCAGAGAAATGATCCAAGGATACCCAAGTTCTTGAAGACTTTGAGGAACTACCATATCAACCTCAAACTGCCTATGCCCAGACTTCTTTTTCATGAAAGAATTGAGTTTTGTCAATGTTTTTGAAAATTTTACAAATTTGACAAAAGTTAGATAGGAGGCAAAAGATTGATGTAAGCCATTTTTTTCTTGGGTTTTCTGTTACATGCATCAAAGTTAATCCTAGCTGTTATATCACTAACATTCAAAGTTATTTTACTTTACTGAGACTATTTTGTACATTTTCAGCTCCAGAAAATTTGTGTTCATTAAATAAAAATAATCAACTCTTCTCCCCACTTTTTGCAAGATTATTATAGCCCTATACTGAGAATAAACCAAAACCCCACTGTAATAGAGTCAATTCTGACTCACAGCAAACACTACAGGACAGAATAGAACTTGCCCATAAGGTTTCCATGGTTCTAAATCTTTGCAGATGCATACTGCTTCATCTTTCTCCTGTGGAGTGGCTGGTGGGTTTGCACCACCAAACTTTTGCTTAGCAGCCAAATGTTCTAATCACTGCATTACTAGAGCACATTATAGTGAGAGCAGCTCCTTTCGAATATCATTTACTGCTTAAGGTATTTGACTGTTAATCAGAAGGCTAGAAGTTCAAACCTACCAGCCACTCTTCAGAAAGAAGATTGGGCATTCTACTTCTGTAGAGATTCCGCTACAGAAACCCAAGGAGGGGTCGTTATGAGTCAGATCTGACTCAACAGCAATGAGTTTGATTTTGGGTTTTTAGTATCCCTTTCCATCTTCCAATCTTTTTGCACAGTGATTGATTGCTATGTGCAAGACACTGCACTTGAAGCTGGGATTCAGATGGTGGTAGATTAAAACATCATCTTCACACCTATGGCCCTTTAATTTAGCAGGGAAAAGGTGGATGAACATTTACAAATTTGGCAAAAAGTTAGATAGAGGCATAAGATTCTATAGGAAAAAAAAAAAAAAACATGATCTGGAATCCATAGAAGGCATCACTGAGGATTTAACAATAAACTTGGGACCTGAAGGATGAGTATGAATTAAAAAAAAAAAAAAAAAAAAAAAAAAACTCACTGTCATAGAGTCAGATCTGACTCAGCAACTGCTCCTTGAGTTTCCATGGTGGTATCTCTATGGAAGTAGATTGTGCCATCTTCCTTCTGAGAAGCGGCTAGTGGTCTGAACCACTAGCATTCTGGTTGGCAGTCAAATGCCTTAGGCATTAGAAATGCTGTGGGTGGAAGGACCAACATGTACAAAAGCTCTAGGTAAAACAAAAAAAAAAAAAAAAAAGAGAGAGAGAGAAAGCAAGCCATAGAGAATCTAAAGTGGGTCAGTAAAAGTGTGTGTGTGAGTATGTGAGAGAGTGAGTGGAGCCAGGTGAATTTTTCAGTTGCTAATTCAATTGCAGAAGGCCTTGTAAGCTTTGTTAAACATTTGACCTTCATCTTAGAAATCATAAAAATGTTTGATGTTTTCAAATATGAAAATAACCTAATTAGATGTACATTTTAAATCTTAATTTTGTTCCTGTCTGAGGACTGAGTACTAGGAAAACAAGAGTAGATAAGAAAAATAATTTAGAAGGTTGCTTCAGCAATCCAGGTTGAGAGCTAAATGTCTGGGCTTCCTCTGCACATTTAGTCCCATTCTTCTCTTGTTTGCTTATCACATGCCTTTCTTTGAATTTATTTTCCTGTCTTATGTACCTACAATTTCCATGTTAATTATCTAGCTTATTGTCACAGGAACATACCTGTAGCAAGTTATATTCTTTTCACTGATGTCTTTATTTCCCCAAATCCCTCATGTTCCAACAACTTATTCTAGCTAGTACTGCTGTTTGAGTGGAAATAATAGCCATTCTTTCAATATTTCCGTACTTAATCCTTTGA
This sequence comes from Orycteropus afer afer, assembly GCF_000298275.1. Classification (NCBI taxonomy): domain Eukaryota; kingdom Metazoa; phylum Chordata; class Mammalia; order Tubulidentata; family Orycteropodidae; genus Orycteropus; species Orycteropus afer. The sequence goes on along the minus strand of NW_006921612.1, from coordinate 12,368,954 downwards.
ATCAAAGGTTTTAACAGTATATTATCCTACAGCTTCTGGTAGGTCTATGGACTCCTGAAGACATATATGGAAAATGACTTAAGGGTCATTGTTCTGGTTACCTAGTGCCACTCTGATAGGAATATACCACAAATGGGATGGTCTTAACAAACAGGAGGATATTCTCTTACAGTTCAGGAAACTAGAGGTCCAAGTTCAAAGTGCAAGGCTCTAGGGGCTGGATGAAAGCCCCTTGACCTTGGACTTCAGCTCTGCCTCCTGCTCCCAGCCCACTGAAGCTGGAGGCTTTTCTTCACTCAGACAGCTACTGGCTGCTGAGGCTAACAAGCCCAGGGTCAACAAATAAAATGGCACAGTCCCAATGTTACCAAACCACACAGCAGGCCATTCATTCAAGTCCATTTTAAGTCCCAAGGGCGACAGAGCATGGCAGGCTGATGAACAATGACACGGCTACATGCAGGATCCAAGCATGCCATAAGCTAGAGTCCATTCTCTAGGCTTCTCCTTATATACAGGGAGAAGACCACATCCCAAAGGCAGCTACACAGCTGCTTGTGGTAGGTCCCACCAGGGAGTTGATCACCAGTCTTATCATGGGGAATAACTACCACCAGCTGCCCAGCCACTCAACCGGGTCCAGCCAATTTGACATACAAATTTAACTAGTACAGTCATTGAATGGAGGTCAAGCAGTAAATGATCATGGGGTTTGACTTCTACTCGTACTTCACCCAGAAAGATTCTGCTTTTTATCTGCTTTATGGAAAGTATCCTTCTCAATAAATTTTGGCTTGAAAAATAATCCACTGGTATTAAAGTTTTAAGAAATACTGCTCTGCAGGATCAGTGTTTACGCATTACTAATATGCCATTTTATGTACCTGCACTTTTTTTAATTTTTTTTTTTTACTTTCTATTGTGATTTGTGTGAAAGTTTACAGAGCAAATTGATTTTCCATTTTTAATTCATACATATTTTGTTCTGTGATTTTTATTTTTTGTTTTCTAATTTTGTGCATATACTATTATTTGCCCATATCTCTAGTGGCATAGTGCCTAAGGCATTTGATTGCTAATCAGAATGCTGGTAGTTCAAACCCACCAGCCACTCCTCCAAAGGAAGATTGGGTGCTCTACTTTCGTAGTGATTTTGCCTCAGAGACCCAAAGACTGGTCACTATGAGTTGGATCCAACTTGAGGGCAGTGAGTTTGGTTTTTGGTTTGATATCCTATGTGCACATTTCACTGTTCTTCCTTTCCCCAATGTCACCATGTTGGTCATAGACTCTTTGCATATGGTCCCTCTCCTCACCCAAATCAACCTGTGCCCCCCAACTAGTCCAAAATTTTCCTTTCCCTTCCCTCCCATCCCCAGTAACCAACAAAGTAATTTCTTTCCCTAAGTAAAACTTTTTGTGATACTGATTGAAATCCCCACCATGTAACAGCACTCTTCTTCGTTCCTCCCTATTTCCTATTTCTATTTGTCCCTCTTTCCTATCCCTTCCTGCCTCCTGAGCTTTATCCCTGGGCAAACACTTCCCTTTTTATCTCATACAGAGTACTTTAAAGATCTTATTAGCTACCATTCAAGATTTTACACAAATATTATTGCAATAACATCATGGCTGGCTCCTTTTACCAACATCAGTCCTTCCCCTCACATCTGTTCCAACACACTTATTGACTATATATTTACTTTACATCAAATCTGTTTTTTCTCAAAGTCCTATACAATTCCTTCCCTACATAAACAGTCAGCCTCTAAACTCTTATTTGTCCTTCTTATTAAAAAAATATTTTTCTGTTGTTCCTTTTTTGCTTAATTTTCCTTATTTGCTCTCTCTTCTAGCCAATTTTTTTCTGAACTCAGAGCTTAGTTCATGTTCTACCTCTTTCATGATAATGTCCATAATTTTTTCTCCTTTGACCGATCTCATTAACTACTACTCACTTATATATAAGATGGAGCACCACAACTTTACGCAAAGTTTTTGCTGCTATTTTTTCTATTGATTGTAAACTCTAAAGGCAAAGGTCCTATCTAATAGAGTGTTAAGCTATAGAAGACCATAAATAATTAAATTGTACCTTTTCCTTTTCCTTTCATTTTTTGCACTATAAACAAGCATTGAAAATTACTTGTTGTTGTTGTTGTTGTTGTTAGGTGCCGTTGAGTCATTTCCGACTCATAGTGACCCCATGCACGGCAGAATGAAACACTGCCCAATCCCGCACCAGCCCCACAATCCCTGCTATACTTGAGCCCATCATTGCAGCCACCGTGTCAATCCATCTCTTTGAAGGCATCCCCCTCTTTCATCGACCCTCCACTCTACCAAGCATGACATCCTTCTCCAGGGAATGGTCCCTTCTGACAACTTGACCAAAACAGGTGAGATGAAGTCTGGCCATTCTTGCTTCCAAGGAGCATTTCGGGTGTACTTCTTCCAGGACAGATCTGTTAGTTCTTTTAGCAGTCCATGGTACTTTCAGTATTCTTTGCCAGCACCACAACTCAAAAGCATCAACTCCTTCTTCATCTTCCTTATCCATTGCCCAGCTCTCACATGCATAGGAGGCGATTGGAAATATCATGGCTTCTGTCAGATACACCTTAGTCCTCAAGGAGACATCCTTGCTCCTCAGCACTTGAAACAGTTCCTTCGAAGTTGATCTTCCCAATGCTACACATTGTCTAATGTCCTGACTGCTGCATCCATTGGCATTGATTATAGAACCAAGCAATGTGAATTCTTTGACAACCTCAATCTTCCCTCCATTTATTGTGATGCTGCTCATTGATCCAGTTTGAGGATTTTTGTTTTCTTTATATTGAGACGTAATCCATACTGCAGACTGTATTCTTCAACCTTCAATCATCAGTAAGTGCCTCATGTCATCCTCACTTTCAGCAAGCAAAGTTGTATCGTCTGCATACCTCAGGTTGTTAATGATTCTTCTTCCAATCCTGATGCCACATTTTCCTTCATATAGTCTAGCTTCTCTGATTATTTTCTCAGCATATAGATTGAATAAGTATGGGGAAAGGATACAACCCTGACACACTTCCTTCCTGATTTTAAAGTATGTAGTGTCCCCATGTTCCATTCGAACAACAGCCTCCTGGTCATGGTACAGGTTCCTCATGAGTACAATCAAGTGCTCGGAAATTCCCATTCTTCTCAATGTTATCCATAATTTGTCATGATCCATACAATCAAATGTCTTTGCGTAGTCAATAAAACACAAGTAGACATGTTCCTGGTATTCTTTGCCTTGAGCCAAGATTCATCTGACAACAGCTATGATATCCCTTGTTCCACATTCTCTTCTGAATCTGGCTTGAACCTCTGGAAGTTCTGTCAATATACTGCTGCAACCCTTTTTGATTTATCTCAGTAAGATCTTCCTTGTGTGCGATATTAATGATATTGTGCTATAATTTCGACAATCTGTGGGATCACCTTTCTTTGGAATGGGTACAAATATGGATCTCTTCCAGTCAGTTGGCCAGGTAGCTGTCTTCCAAATCTCTTGGCATAACTGAGTGAGTGTTTCCAATGGGGCATCCGTTTGTTGAAATATCTCAATGGATATTCTGTTAATTCCCGGAGCCTTGTTCTTTGCCAATTCTTTCATTGCAGCTTTGACTTCCTCCTTCAGTACCATTGGTTCTAGATCATATACCACTTCCTGAAATGGATGAAGATCAACCAGTTCCTTTTGGTACAGTGATTCTGTATATTCCTGCCATCTTCTCTTGATGTTTCCTGCATCATTCAATATTTTGCCCATAGAATCTCTCAATATTGCAACTCAAGGCTTAAGTTTCTTCTTCAGTTCTTTCAGTTTGAGAAATGCTGAGCGTGTTCTTCCTTTTTGGTTTTCAAACTCCAAGTCTTTGAGCATTTCATTATAGTAATTGGTTTTGTCTGGTTGAGCTGCTCTTTGAAATCTTCTGTTCAACTCTTTTATCTTGTCATTTCTTCCATTGGCTTTAGCTTCTCTCCGCTCAAGAGCAAGTTTCAGAGTCTCTTCTCATCCATTTTGGTCTTCTTTTCCTTTCTCATCTTTTTAGTGATGTGTTGCATTCTTCATGGATAATGTTCTTGATATCCTCCCACAATTCTTCTGGTTTTTGATCTTTGGTGTTCAATGCATCAAATCTGTTCTTTAGATGGTCTCTAAATTCAGGAGGGATATATTCAAGATC
>NW_006921612.1:12361912-12363467 GCF_000298275.1 Orycteropus afer afer | reverse complement strand
GTAATGTACCAAACAGTGTTTCTTTGCTATTCATAAGGTTTTCCGTGGCCAATTCTTTGAGAAGTGGATGGCTTCTTCCTTCTTCCTAGTCTGTCTCAGTCTGTAAACTGGGCTGATACCTGTGCACCATGTGCATCCTGCTGGGTTAGAAACACCAGTGGCTCAGCCTCAAAATTCACATCAACACATCACCACAGTAGGACAAACTGACAGACAAGTTTGCCTCCCTGTTGGAAACCTCTCATACCACCCTTACCTGTGTCCCTGCGGCTGACTCCTCCTCCATCCAGATTCCTAGGCCTTTTAATCCCCTTTCTCTCGCTCTCCTGCCTTGCTGCTTTGGGCATGCCTGAGTTCCTCTCCTCACCTGGATCCCTGCAGCCGACTGCTCATATTACTTCTTACTTTCAGGGATTTTTGGAAGTTTAAACTTTCTCTGGTTAGAAGAGAAACCAAGATTATGTATGATGGTAAAAATTGGAAATGGGATTTAATGAATCAACAAGGCATATTATGAAAGAGCAAAGGAGGATAGTTGGCTTAGGCAGGAGGTAAAATAAAGAGGATGTGGGACAGAAACCAGAGGAATGAACAGAGAAGTGTAGAAGTTGGGAGACAGAAGCTAAAATAATGACAAAAAGAAGCCCTAGTAGCCTTTGATTGTCCTTGAAGACATTGTGATAGAAGGCAGAAGTCCTATTTTTCTAGAATAGCTTCTGATTGGAATTTGTGTATCAGTATTCAAAAGCCTTATGGGAGTTAAAGTCTTACCTCCTGATGGCACAAAACTTACCAGGGCCAGACTCCAAAGCCTATGCACAGAAGTCTGCCAGAAGGCCCTGGCGATGCCTATATTGAGACAGGAGCTACGTCCACTGACTGCTCAGTACAGTAACCCCCAACTGCTACAAGTTCTTGTTCATTTCCTTTCCAATAACCTATGAGAATACCTCCTCAAACACACAACTCTCTAGGACACTTTACGTTCGAAGATGTGATATAGACATCAACTAGGGTATTATTAGTAAAGAAGCTCTTATAATTGTGCTTAGGATGGCAAAACTGAAAAAGAAGACTCTCAACTCTTTTGCATCCCATGGAACATATAGTGTTCACCTACATTTTCTGCCTCTGGAGTTTAGTGGGAAGCAGCCATTCCACTTTTAGTGCTATCTCCTAACTGCTGGGAGCCTGTGTAATGGCATGAATCTCAAGAAATGGAACTCATCCCACCAACCCCAGCACCAGAGACTCCTCAGGACATATGTATTCCACTATTTGCATCAAAATCCATATTATCTCAAAAAAATTTTTTTTTCATTTCATTCAAAATGCTTTGTATTACTGACAACATGTGGTTTCAACAAAAATTGAAGCATAAAATAATTCAGTCTTAAAAGTATTAAGCTGCAATTCTTAAAAAGATGTGGACTAGGCAGAAAGACTGCACAGACACTCTTCAACAAAGAAAAGGGAAACCAATTAACACAGACACAGAAGATAATCCTGGACCCCTGAGCCTTGAAGGGAAGGATGTAGAAATGGACTAAACCCC
>NW_006921612.1:12350012-12358692 GCF_000298275.1 Orycteropus afer afer | reverse complement strand
GCATATGAGTTGAACATTTACCTGAGGTAGATACACTCCTTGGAGAGAACAATCATTGAGAAAGAAGGGCTGCCCATGCACAGGGAGACAGCTTAGGGGACAGGAGTCCATGGAGGGATGGACACTGGGAAGAGGTAACTATGGAGAGGATGTGGGAGGGGAGCTGTTGCATTGTAGTAAACTGTGGTCAATGTCATGAGACAAAGTATATGTAAACTGCTGTAGGGAAAGTGAATTTGCTCTGTAAATCTTCACCCAAATCACAATAATAAAAAATAAATAAATAAAAATAAAAGAAAAAAGAAAAAAAGTATTAAGCTGCAACAGTGACATCTCTGTTATATCTTTATTGGGTTATTTTAAGGATAGATGGAATTCTTGCCTTCCTTAGCCCCTGTAATCTATCATCAATGATACTTTCCTCCTGGAGGTTCAGTTACACTTTGTCGTCAACCAGTCCTGACTCATCAGGCACAAAATTAGCATTGCAGTACTTGCCCTGAAGGAAACATCATGATAAATGGAGAAAAGATTGAAGTTGTCAAGGATTTCATTTACTTGGATCCACAGTCAATGTCCATGGAAGCAGTAGTTGATGAATCAAATAACATAGTGCATTGGGCAAATCTGCTGCAAAAGACGTCTTTAAAATGTCAAAGAGCAAAGATGTCACTTTGAAGACTGTTTGCCTGACTGAAGCCATGGTATTTTCAATAACCTCATATGCGTGTGAAAGCTGGACAATGAATAAGTCAGACTGAAGAAGAATTAATGCACTTGAATTGTGCTATTGGCAAAGAATATTGAATGTTCCATGGACTGCTAGAAGAATGAACAAATCTGTCTTGGAGGAAGTACAGCCACAGTGCTCCTTACAAGCGAGGATGGAGAGATTCTGCCTCTGTACTTTGGACATGTTATCAGGAAGGACCAGTCCCTGGAGAAGGACATCATGTTTGGTAAAGTAGGTCATCAGTGAAAAGAAGACCCTCAATGAGATGGATTGATACAGAGGTTGCAACAATGGGCTCAAGCATAACAAATGATTGTGAAGATGAAGCAAGAGTGGGCAGTGTTTCATTCTGTTGTACGTAGGATGGCTATGAGTTGAAAGCAACTCTATGGTACCTACAACAACCTTACCTTATCACCAAGTTCCCTAACTGAATTCTTAATGCCCTGCCCATATCTTGTAAATCTCTTTTTCCAAGGACTGGGCCCTGTTTGACTTCCCTTTATCCACAAATATTTTCTGCCTACCTCTTAGTTGCTAGGTTCTATGTTAGAAGCTAAAGATACTTCAGGTGTCATCTATTACTTAGACTCCTTTGGCTGCCTCATCATTTATCATATGGTCTTCCTTGAATATGAGTAACTATTGGAATCATATATCACAACTTTGGACTTGCTGTATTAGATTGAACAACACTTTGAGGTTAACATTACAACCGTCATATTTGTGACCCTTCTTCATGTCCGATTTCTCATCTTCACCAGCAAAGTTTCTGACATCACAGAACCAGGGCTTTGACAATGAGATGTATTGACACAGTGGCTGCAATGATGGGTTCAAACATAGCAAGGATTGTGAGGATAGTGCAGGACCAGGTAGTGTTTTGTTCTGCTGGACATAGAGTCTCTATGAGTCAGAGACAACTTGATGACACCTAACAACACAACAAAAGGGTTTTGAACTGGGTCATTCCAGTTAGATCCCTTGCTGAGAATTTGTACTTCCAGTCCAGATATAGTGAATCAGAATATACATTGTAACAAGCTTCCCAGTTATTGCAATGTACATATAAGAATGTATGTATTAGAATCTGTCAGATTCTTATAAGATGGAGATCTATAAGAATCATATGGGGATCTTGTTAGAAAGTAGATTCTGATTCATTATACCTGGGTTGGTAATGCAAATTCTCAACAGAGGTTGAACTGGAATGAACTGATTTAGAAGCCTTGGTTAAAAGGCAGAATCTGGTGCATTTTAGAACACATGACTCTAATTCACTAAATGTACCTGTGTTGAAAAATGGATAACCTGACTACAAAATACAATAATTATTTTACTGAAGCAATTTTGGCATAGTGCTAAGGCATTTGACTGTTTACTGGAAAGCTGGCAGTTCAAACCCACCAGCCACTCCTCAGAATGAAGGTTGGAAAATCTACTTCTGTAGACATACCACCTCAGAAATCCAAGGAGGGGTTCGCTATGAGTTGCAGTTGACTGGTAGCATAGTGCCTAAGGCACTTGACTGCTCACCAGAAGGCTGGCGGTTCAAACCCACCAGCCACTACTCGGAAGGAAGGTTGGGCAATCCTACTTCCGTAGTGATACTGCCTCGGAAACCCAAGGAGGGGTCGCTATGAGTCAGGGCTGACTCGACGGCAAAACAACAACAACAACAACAACAAACGGCAGTGAGTTTTTTTTTTTTTTTTTAAGCAATTAAGTGTCTTTCTAAGGTGAAACTCAGTAGCAGTTGAGGAAGAAATTACACTGTTGCTGGTGGGAATTGGAGCTGAAATAAAGATAGGGAGCGTGTGTGGAAACAGCTGGGGAGACACTGCATTACCTGTACACAAGGGAGGTGAAATAATGGGAGCAGAAGCAACAATGTTTTTACCACTTAACCAGCCACAATCAAAGCAGTCAAGGGGAAGGGGACTCTCCAGGTAGTAGATTGGGAGAAAAGGTCAAATTAAGACTCATTCAACAAGTAGTTTCTAACCATCTCCGAACTTAATGCCAAAGAGAGCCTGGTCAATGATCCAGGCCAAGGTCAGTCTAACAGTTAGGCAACTTTATAATGTCTTGATGGCACAACACTTGCTTCTTAGAATCTTGACTCACTTCCATTGACCTTTGTCTCAGTAAATCAGCCAATCCCAAGACTTCTCCTGATATCCTACCTAAGGACTTTTGAGTCCAAACCAGACATAATAAAAACTTTGCTCTCACTTCTTCTTCTAAAAAACATTTCAGAATTGTGTATGTAATTTTCTCCTCTACTCCACTAAGTCAATAACACTCAGTTTGCTTACATCATAACAAATATTTAAGGAGAAGATTTCAATAATCTGAAGGAGCCACAGAAATTCATCTGTGACCTCTCCTCAGCATAGAACAGGCCAAGGCTCTTGATTCAGACCATTTCTGTGAGTATATTTCAAGACTTCTTATGCCTTTTCCACGTAAACTTCATGACCCACAGCAGAAAACTAAGTCACATGATGAGTCTCTGCTCTGATTTTGTTGAAGCCACTAAGCACTGATCTTTATTTTCTTTTGAAAAACAGAATTTCACCTGTTGAAGTCTGATTAGAATAATTTCCCAAAAAATCTTGTAAACTTGTCTTCATCTGACCTAACTTTGTCTTATCCTATATTATTAAGAAAGCTGGACAATGAATAAGGAAGACCACAGAAGAATTAATGCATTTGAATTGCAGTGTTGGCAAAGAATATTGAATGTAGCATGGACTGCTAGAAGCATGAACAAATCTGTCTTGGAGGAAGTGCTACCAGAATGCTTCTTAGAAGTGAGAATGGCCAGACTTCATCTCTCATACTTTGCTCATGTTATCAAGAGGGATCAATCCCTGGAGAAGGATATCAAGTTGGTAAAGTAGAGGGTCAACAAAAACAGGGGATGACCCTCAAAAAGATCCTCAGAGTGGCCACAATCATGGTCTCAAGCATAACAACAATTGAGAGGATGGTGCAGAACCAGGCAATGTTTCATTCTGTCATATATAGGATCTCTAAAAGTTGGAACCAGTTTGATGGCACCTAATAATAACAAGAATATATTATCAAGAATATTTTTTCTCTAAACCAGTCAATAGAGAGTGTCAATAAACCCATTTAAGATCTTATCAGATAGATGTTCCTCATTGGACAGCCTCTGTCTTGGGTCACCATCCAAAAAACATTATGACTATTTTTCTTCATCTTTTATTTGCATCCTTAAGTACTGATTTAAACAATAAAATCACCAAAACTGATTATGCAAGATAACAGAGATTATCAGGTCGATGTTAAAAAATTGCCAACTTCTGGGCAGTTGGTATGAGATATGAGGTTTCAAATGACATATTTAACCTGCTGTTGTCAACATTCATGTAATGATCTTATCCCTAGGCTTAATTTTAGCCAAGATGGATCCCTACTTCCAGTTCTACCTTTTTATAATTAAAATATATTTTTATTGGCACTCTATGGGACCACGCCAGGCAAAACCAGGGACTAGAATTTCTGATTATGGGAGCCGAGGGGGATCATGGTTGGGAATTTGAGCCTGAGCCTCCATTGTCACAGACTAGGTGGCTTCCAGCCCACATGCAGCAGCTGGGCAGAAGTGGGGCTCTGAAATCAAGAGTCCCTGGCACTCAGGCACCTGTCAAGCCCATGGACGTATATGAGATCAGACTGTCAGAATGGACATAAAGTGATCCAAACCTGTACCTCTGGATTTGTCCATCATTTTGACATAATTTTAAAGTAGCAAAACTTCCTAATCTTAGTAAAAATCTCCATTAACAATGCAGCACTATTCACAATAGGCAAAAGCTGGAAGCAACACAATGTCTATCAACAGATGAATGTATAAACAAAGTGTGGTATATACATACAGTGGAGTATTACTCAGCCATAAAGAGAAATGAAATCTTGATATGTGCTACAAAATGAACCTTGAAAGCATTATGCTGAGTGGAGTAAGTCAATCACAAAAATAAAAATATTCTATAAGCACACTAATATAAAATACCTAGAATAGGTAAATTATAAAGGTGAGAGTTTAATAGTTGTTACCAGGGGCAGGAGAAAAGGGAATAAGAAATCATTGTTTAGAAAGCATTGAGCTTTTGTTTATGGTGATGGAAAATTTGGTATTAGATATTTGTGATGGTTGCTAAACATAGAATTAAGATCAATTGATCAATTGAAACATGTTGAGTTGGGAATGTTGTGTAATCTATATTTTCACAACAATGTAAATTCCAACTCACACCTATACCATGTAACACAGTGGAACTTCTCCATAGGGTTTTCTTGGCTGTAATCTTTGTGGGGTCAGATCACCAGGTCCTTCTCTCATGGAGCTAGTTTAAACTGGGTGGGTTTAAACTATCAGCTTTTCAGTTAGCAGTCAAGCACTTAACTATTGCAACAACCAAAACTGAAAAACAAAACAACAATAAAAAGATGGACACAACAACTTTAAGATGTCTGTATCAGTCAGACTTCAATAAGAGAAACAAAACCAGTAAAAGCTGTATATATTAATTGCAAGGGGTTGGCAAGACCATCAGGATGAGTAGGCTGGAACTCTCAGGAAAGAAATGAAGCTTCCATCCATGGGAAGAATTTATTCTTCCTCAGAGAAGCCCCAGTTCTGCCCTTAGGAACCTTTAAATGATTAAATAAGGCCCACCCATGTTATCTAGGATATGCTCTCTTACTTACATAATCAGGTCAAACTGTAAAAGAAGATCATGGTTAGAAGCCAGAACCTCAGAGCCCATTTGGACCCTGATTTACGCTTATGTTTATCTGGGTTAAAGCCACTCTCTATTGAAAAAAACTATAGCTTTGACATTTACAAAAAAAGCCACTCAATTTCATGTCTCCTCCTTGAGACTTTCATTTTAAGCAAAGAACTGATGCTAGACAGTAAATCTTCACTTATCATACTATTCCAAATACAGGCCATCCTGGGGTTGTGAACTCCCACTTGCATCCAACCCATAGTTATGAATTAATGGCACTTGACTGCTCACCAGAAGGCTGGCGGTTCAAACCCACCAGCCACTCCTCGGAAGTAAGGTTGGGCAATTTACTTCCGTAGTGATACTGCCTCATCAACCCAAGGAGAGGTCACTATGAGTCAGGTCTGACTCGAGAGCACATAACAACTAACAACAATATACCTATTATATTAAAAATTTGAGGTACATACAATGGTTTGTAATAACAAAGTATGTTGTTTACTTCAGCCTTACTCCCGAAGACACAAAGTATACTCCTTTGAAAATGTGTTAAAAATTATTATTATTATCACTTTATTATTAGGTTAAAGATGTTTTTGTGTATCTGGAAGTGTTTCTTTATATTTATCCTTTAATAATATACTAGATACTAATACAAACATTTGACTATCTGATGTTAGATACCAATCAAACTTCACTGTTACGATTTACATACAAATTTGACTTAAGACAGATTTAGGAATGGAACTAGTTCATAATCCATCGACTGTCTGTAGTCTGGAATGGTGAAAAGGATAAATAAAATTTTAAAATTATAATTGTTCAAACTTTCAGAAGCACTTGTACTTCTCTGGTTCAAAGTCTTTCCATTGACTTTATTGAAAATAGAAAATCTTAAGGCATTTACTGGCTTTTTCCTTATGAGTTAGTAACAGCCATGTAGTCTTTTATTTATATACTACCATCAGCCCTTGTATGTAGACTTGTTTTCTGAAAGAGATATTGGATTAAAAAAAAAAAAAAAAACCTTGGAACCCAACAGAAAGGACATTATCAGAGATTGTTAACAACTATCACAACAATAAAATTCCAAACAGTGATTCTAGAATTATCTTTCCAAATTGCAGAGATAATATCCTCAGAACCACGAAAAACTACGCAATTGGATATATCAATGTAAGAAATTGTAAGAATCTTCCAGAAGAAGTAAATCTTTAGATGATTGAAAATCCAAAATATTTGGTTCAAACTGATGAAAGGATGAAATTGAGAGTTTCAGTTCAAAACTTTTAGAAAATGGTCTTCAAGATGTTTAGTCACTAACTGATATACTTTCCATAATCTAGTTCTCAGGCTAGTAATAAAAATTTGCCACAAAAATATCTGATTCACATTTTATACACACCCTCTGAGTGGTAATTACTGCAATGTGGGTGATAAGATTAGAAAAGGTGCTCATTCTTCTTAGCCAATGTTGTGAATAATTCTTCCACTTTTCTCAAAGCTGTACAGATGAGACTTATTTTAGCCAAGGGAAAAAATGGAAAATTAGATAGCTTTAACTCTGACAGTTCAAACCCATTAGCCACTCCTCGGAAGGAAGATGGGGCAATCTACTTCCGTAGTGATACTGCCTCAGAAACCCAAGGAGAGGTCGCTATGAGACAGGTCCGACTTGACGGCAACAACAACAACAATTCTGTATTAGTTGTTTTTGTTGTTAGGTGCCTGCCATCGAGTTGGCTACGACTCATATTGACTCTATGGACAAAAGAGTGAAATACTGCTTTGGTCCTGCACCATCTTCACAGTATTTGCTATGCTGGAGCCCATCCTTACAGCCACTGTATCAATCCATCTTGTTGATGGTCTTCTCCTTTTTTGCTGACCCTTTACTCTACCAAACATGATATCCTTCTCCAGGGACTGGTAGCTTCTGACAACGTGACCAAAGTAGGTGACACAAAATCTGGCCATTCTCACTTCTAAAGACCATTCCAGCCTCACTTCTTCCAGGACATATTTGTTTGTTCTTCTGTAAGTCCATGGTATTTTCAGTATTCACCAACAACTTAATTCAAAGTCATCAACTCTTCTTCAGTCTTCCTTGTAAATTGTCTATTTTTCACATACATACGAGGCAAATGAAACTATCATGGCTTGGGTCAGGCACACCTTAGTCTTCAAAGTAATATCTTTGCTCTTTGACACTTTAAGGAGGGCTTTTGCAGCAGATTTGCCCAAGCAATACGATGTTTGATTTGTTGACTGCTGCTTCCATAAGTGTTGATTGTGGATCTAAGTAAAATGAAATCCCTGACAACTTCAATCATTTTTCCATTCATCATGGTGCTGCTTATCAGTCCAGTTGTGAGGATTTTTGATTTATTTATATTGAGGTGCAATCCATACTGAAGACTGTAGTCTTTTATCTTTATCAGTAAGTGCTTCAAATCATCTTCACTTTCAGCAACCAAGTTTGTGTCATCTGCATATTACAGGTTGTCAATGAGTGTTCCTCCAATCTTGATGCTACATTCTTCTTCATATTATTTGCTCAGCATACAGATTGAATAAGTATGGTGAAAGGATACAACCCTGACATACACCCTTTCTGATTTTAAGCCATGCAGTAACCCCTTGTTCTGTTCCAATGACAGCTTCTTGGTCAAGTTACAGGTTCCTCATGAGCCCAATTAAGTATTCAAGAACTCCCTTTCTTCACAATGTTATCCATAATTTGTTGTGATCTATATAGTAGAATGCCTTTGCATAGTCAGTATAACACAGATAAACATCTTTCTGATATTCTTTGCGTTCAACCATGGTTCATCTGACATCAGCAATTATATCCCTCATTCCACATCCTCTTCTGAATACAGCTTGCATTTCTGGAAGTTCCCTGTCAATATACTGCTGCAGCCATTTTTGAATTATGTTCAGCAAAATTTTACTTGCATGTGTGCAAAAAAGGCAGGGAGACCACATGTTCTTACCTCCTCTAACCCCATAAGAGGAAGACAGAATCACCATCAATAGCCCAAGGCCTATAACTGCAAGGTAAGACATGCTACCTCCCTCCAGCTCTTCCTCCCAAAGCACCCACCATCTCTCTCCTGGGTTTGATAATTCACTGCAGTGGCCACACAGAACTCACAGATTATGGCATACATTAGGGAAG
>NW_006921612.1:12339651-12349177 GCF_000298275.1 Orycteropus afer afer | reverse complement strand
GAGGAGGAAGTGGGAGGGGAGCTGTTGCATTGTGGTAAACTGTGGTTAATGTCATGAGACAAAGTATATGTAAACTGCTGTATGGAAAGTGAATTTTCTATGTAAATCTTCACCCAAATCACTATAAAAAAAAGAAAACACAAGTTCTAGTAGTCCCATCAATAATCCAGAGCTACAGCAATGATAACTTTGAGCCTATCTCTCTGGCCTTCCTTTACCTCTTCAATTCTAGCCATAGAGATTTTCTTTCACTTTTATTATTATTCCAGTACTTCCTGAAACATAAATTAACCCCAACTATCATTCAAAACTACTCATTAGATTTTAATTGAAACCATCTTTTAAAGAAGGAAAAGATAAGCCAAAGTGTGAGAGGAGATATTTGCCATACAAGGGACCTATATACTTATTAAAGGACCTATATCCAGAATATTTTAAAACTCATATGTTTGAGTAGCAAGAAATCTGAGATAGTTAAAGAAAAGGGAGAATAGTAGGAGAGAAGGTTACAGAAGAATATGGGGATCAGATTATAAAAGGCTTTCCTGGCTTGTAAACATTGGCTTTTATTCCGAATGAATAAAGAGGGAAGACAAGACATCGACTTTAGAACAACAGTGAAAGAATGGTAGGATCAGTGGATTGTTTGTAGTATTGGGTTCCTAGTTTCCTAGAGGGAGCTCTGGTAGCGTACTGCCTAAGGCACCTGACTGCTAACCAGAAGGCTGGAGGTTCAAACCCACTAGCCACTCCTTGGAAGGAAGGTTGGGCAATCTACTTCCATAGTGATACTACCTCAGAAACCCAAGGAGGGGTCACTATGAGTCAGTCCAACTCGAGGGCATGTAACAACAGCAACAGTTGCCTGGAGCTCTGGTGGTGCAGTGCCTAAAGAATTTGACTGCTAACCAGAAGATTGGCTGTTCAAAACCTCCGCTGCTGCACAGAAGATGAGGTAATCTGCTTCCTTAAAGATTTACTGTCTTGGAAACCCAAAGGAGGGTCACCATGAGTCAAAATTGCCTCTCTGTGGTTTTGTTTCTTTTTTGGGTTTTGCTGTAACAAAAACACTGTAAATGAAGGCTTTTGTTGGTGGTAATGGTGGTGGTTGTCAAGATGATTCTAATTCATGGTACTCCAGTGTTAAAACTGCACCATAGGGTTTTCTTGACTTTAATCTTTATGTATTTATTTTTATGAAAATATACACAACAAAATACTCAATGAAAAATGTCTACATTTTCAGACAAATTCTTTAGGTTACATTTTTAACATTGTGTCACCATTCCCATGATCTCTACCCATAGTAGTTAGTGTTTGCCCATCACTAACTTTTATTCTGTATGCCCCTAAAGGCATGTGCTTTAGAGTTACTATAGCCAGTTTGATTACATACAAATAATTATTTAAAAGAGCAAAATGTTCAAGGCTGATACTAGTAATTGAGTTAAACTGTCATTTTGTTTACAGATGAGTATGGGATAGTTTTGGTTTAATGATGAAAGATCATTTCAGGACAGTAGATTTAGGTGGTATAGAGTAGTGCCTAAGGGACTTGGCTGCTAACCAGAAGGCTGGCAGTTCAAACCCACCAGCCACTCCTTGGAAGGAAGTTTGGGCAATCTACTTCTGTAGTGATACTGCCTCGAAAACCCAAGGAGGGGTCGCTATGAGTCAGGTCCGACTCAATGGCACATAACAACAACAACATCAATACCTAAGGTATTTGATTTCTAACCAGAAGGCCAGTGGTAGTTCAAACCCACCAGCCACTCCTCAGAAGGAAGACTGGGCAATCTACTTCCACAGAGATACCTCCTTGGAAACTCAAGGAGGGGTCTCTATGAATCAAATCAACTCAACGACAGTGAGTTTGGTTTATTTATTTATTTCAGTCTCAATGGATCACATCTGTTTTCCATAGAAATTTTATATTCTGTTCCACATTTTTCCTCCTTTTGATCAGGATATAGATCTACTGAGTTCTTGATCAAAACATTTAGTAGCTAGGTACCATCTATTACTTCTGGTATTATGGCAAAGGAGATCAAATTGACCTGCAATTAATGGGGTCAATTAGACCTGAATTCCATTTCTTTCTCCAATTTCTGCATCTCATTTTTCTTCTACTGCTTCATATGAATATAGTTCTTAGTTGTAATCTTTACAGAAAAGATCACCAGGACATTTTTCTGCAGTACTTTTGGTGGGTTCAAATTGACATCCTTTAAGTTAGAAGTTGAATGCAAACCATTTGTGTCACCTATGGACCTTTGGGGGCTTTAAGGAACAAGAATTTATTCTACTACAGTTTAGGAGTACAATTTATTCTACTACAATCTAGGAGTACAATTCCAGGACATGAGCTGGGTTATATTCTGTCAGTTGTAGGACATCATTGTTTTGTCTTTCAGTTTTTGACAAATCCAGGGGTTTCTTGTCTTCCCTTGGCTTGTAGACAGGTCCTGGTCTGGTGCCTTGCCTCTGTATGTTTATCTTTGTGTTTCCACTCCCTTTTATAAGACTCCACTGAGAAGGGGTTAGGTATGAAACTTACCCTACTCCAGGATGGCCTCATTAGCATAACAAAACTCTATTTCCACACAGGGATACATTCACATGTACAGAGGATGAGATGTCAACTTATCTTGTTAGGGGAAACAATTTAATTCATTACAGTTGGAAAGAGAGGGCTGTTAGTGTTAGAATACAAGAAAAAAGTGAGCTGTATTAATAAGAGGCAATGTTCAGGGAACACATACTGGGGACCTTAAGCTGTTCTTCCACATCTCAATGACCTTGCACGTGCAGGTTGTGGTGTCCTGTGGCTTCTCCCTGTGGCTCCAGACCACCCAGGTCTGCAACGACCCCATCGAATTCAAACATGACTTCGTGGAGGGTGATAGCCTAGGTGCAGTGGGCCACGTTCTTGGAGGTTGTTGATAATTTCCATCTGGTCAATATTCTCAAAGGGCCAACTGAAAGATAAGACTTTTACAAAATTTCTGAGGAAAATGCACTATGTACTGTGGGATGTGAATCAGTTGGAGGGCACCTTGTGATGCTCAATGGATGTCTCTTCTCCATTAGCTGTGGGATCCCTACCATGCTACTGGAAGATGAGGAAACCACGACTTAGCCTTGCCCAGCATCCCTCTTTCATTCTGTGCCTATGTGTGTCTTTATTTTTGTACATTGTTTGCTGACTCTGCTCTGTGCTGTGCATTATCAGTCTCAGTTCTTGACCTAATGACACACTGAACACAAAGTGTTCTTGAGCTCAATAGTATACATATATATGTACTTCTCATTAAAGGTCAAAAAAAAAAAAAAAAAGGCAAAGGTCAAATAATAGAATACTTGATGCTGTGAGTATGTTGCTTATGATCCAGTCTTGGATTTAACCATGGGCTGACTAGTTTGGCATGGTGGAGGACAAAATAATTGGAGGAGAGGAGGTAAAGGAACTGAGAGTCATTTGTGTGGACATTAAAACCACCAACAGTAATCCAAAATTGTGGGTGAGTCTCCAAGTGGATCGTATGCACTGCCATCAAGTCGGATCCAACTCATAATCACCGTGAAAGTAGATTATCCCCCCTTCCTTCCGAGGAGTGGCTGGTGGGTTTGAACCGCCACCCTTCTGGTTAGCACTCAAGTGCCTTAGGCACTATGCCACCGGAGTTCCCAAGTAGATCAGGAGCTGAAATTATCCAGGAATGAAGACTATCCATTATCTAGCCTATAGATTTTACCTATTTCCTAAATCTGCTTTGCTTTTCTCTTACCAAAACCAAATCAAATTCATTGCCATCAAATCAATTCTGACTCATAGTGACCTTCACTGGGTTTCCAAAGCTGTCAATCTTCACGGAAGCAGACTGCCTCATTTTTCTTCCATGGATTGCCACACTTCAGGATATCGTTGTCTTTCCAGCTTCAGATATTTTTTGTAACTTCCTCCCAACTGGATTTAGTCTTCATGCATCAAGATCATCTATTCCACATCCATTCTTCATGGAGTCATCAGGGTGATTTATCTTATCTTCCTACTTCTTGTAATTTTTTGCCATCACCTGTAGGAAATGACTAAATTTCTCCTCCTGGAACTCATAGTGTTTTGTGACATAGTGTCTGCCTACCTTCTTATTTTATCTCTTGCCTTTTATGCATTTCAGTTTTTATAGTTCTTTTTCATGTGCCTAACCTTCCTCATCACTGTGCCTGGTTCTTTGTCCAGTTACATACAGTTCATGAATAAAATTCTAACTCAAGAATCACATTTTCAAGGAAGTTTGATATTCCTCAAGGCTAGAATGATAGTACCCATTATACCATAGATATAATTCTTTGATTAAACTTACCAGTCATTCATGAATACTTGGGTAATGGAAGAATAATTGAATAAATGATTTTTTCTTTTACATTTTGGGGAGATTTAGAACTAATATCCAACTGAGATACTGTGGTGGTTATGTTTGTGTGTCAACTTGGCTAGGCCTGGTTGAGTGGCTGGGCAGCTGGATGTAGTATTCACCATGATGAGATTGGTAATCAACTCCATGGTGGAATCTACTTTGAGCAGCTGAATAGCTACCTTTGGGTATGTGGTCTGCTTCCTATATATAAGGAGAAACTTTGAGAATGGTCTCTAGCATATGCACACTTGGACCCTGCATGTAGCTGTGTCTTTGTTGAGCAGCCTGCTATACTCTGACGACCTTGGGACTTACAATGGACTTAAGTTAAATGGCCTGCCATGTAGTTTGGTAACATCAGGACTGTGTCTTTTTACTTGTCAACCTTAGGGCTTCTCAGCCTCAGCAGCCAGCAGCTGTCTAAGTGAAGAAATGCCTCTAGCTCCAGTGGGCTGGGAGCAGGAGGCAGAGTTGGACCCCAAATTTGAAAGGCTTTCACCCCTAGAGCCTGGCACTTTGAAGTTAGACTTAAAGCCTCCAAATTGAAAGAATAAACTCCTGTTTTTTAAGGCCATCCCATTTGTGGTATGATTCCTGTAAGAGCAGCACTAGGTAACCAGAACAGATATTTAAAGTCATATCTCACCTTCCTGTGCATATTTGTCTTAAATTTGAAAGCAAGTAGAAAGTAAGACAAAAATCTTTTATAAAACTCTTTAGTCTCAGATAATTTGAGAATGCAAGTTATGAACATTTAAAGAGATAGCTTCAAAAACCAAAAAACAAACTCACTGCCCTCCAGTCATTTTTCTAACTCATAGTAACCCCTCCTTGGGTTTCCAAGGCAGTATCTCTACAAAAGCAGATTGCCCAATCTTCCTTCCAAGGAGTAGCTGGCAGGTTTGAACTGCCAGCCTTCTAGTTAGCAGTCAAATGTCTTAGGCACTACACCAATGCTATTCAGAGTAGCTCAGTTCCAGCCCATTAACCATTGCTAATCTACGAACCATTTGTTCCCTACCTGGTATATATGATAAAGAGCTTGCACCTGAGTGCAAGTCCACTATATCCCTAAGCATGCTTTTGGTTCAGCCAAAATGTTTTTGTAGCCAGACTTTTTAATAATTCTTTGCATGTTGATTTACATTCTGGCACAAGCTCCTTAATCTTGGCACTTTGAGTAGTATCAGCCACTCCTTTTATATTATAAATGCGGAGGTTAAGGTATATGACTAGGGTATATGTCTTCCATAAGGTCATATACAATTTAATACACTTCAATCTACAATTCTCACCTCGGATCCCTATGCTTTCTAATAAGCCATGCTCTCCCTTAGAACTATTTTTTTATATACATGTTGGAATCACTTAATGAAGCTCTGTTTGAGGCAAAAAGAAAATCATTTCTTCTCCTCAGCTGTTCTTCAGGTTTATCTTCCCAAGATTCTTTTTTCTTCTTCCTTGTGGAAAGGAATCAGCATGTGTTATGGTATTATTATTTAAATGTTTATAGTCTGCCATTTTCCACACACCAAGTCCCTAGCAGCGTCTAGTCAGACGGTCTAACACAGGTATCATCTGCTCCATCTGGTCCTTGCCTTTCTGCAGGCAGGCCCCTATATGGTGCAGCAGCTGAAGGTCCATATGGTCTCAGGTGTAGCCCCAGGTAGAGCATATTGCAGCATGCCAGTCTGCAGGGCTTGAGGCATGAATAAATGCCAGGAGGCACACATCTGAGTGAAGTGGCCACCGCTGTGCCAAAATCAGAGTGCAGAAGGTGTTCTTGGCCTCCAGGATGATCTGGACTTCCAGAACCAGTTGGGGACCAAGAAGCAATACTGAATTGCAAATGTCAGTGCCCTGATAGCATCCAGAGAGAATAAAGAAAGTATATTCTTCTCTTTATCTGCTCTCAGCCCTTCTAAATAGAGGTACAGGATTTTGAATTAGTATGATGACAGAAAATATAGATAAAGGGAAACTGATGTTCCTAAACTTTCAAAGTGGGATTTTATTTATTACATTTTCTTCAAATTTGACATTTTTTCTTATAGAAGTTTATATCTAAATATCCAAGGAGGGGATAATATTTCTTAAGGAAATCTGCACTGAGATTTATAGTTCTCATTCCTTATTTTATTCTGGACTTCATTAATAAAGTCAAAATATAATGAATTGTGTTCATTAATTTTAGAAAAAAAATCACTAGAATTAAAAAAAATCCCTGATAAATGTTAGTGAAAAATACAAAAAAAAAATATTTCACTATTTCATAGTGATTTTCAAGTATGAAGTCTTGCCTGCCTAAACTTTCCTCAGAAGCCTCTGATCTGCTCCTTGCTCACCTTTGAAAAAGACATCACTTTTAGATCTATATCCAGTTGGATTTTTTTCTTTTTTCAGATATTAAAGAACTCTCAGGATCACACTTTACCATTTTGCATAAAGTCATCCATAAAAGCTGAGAATAGTTTTATAATGAAGCTTCCTTGCAACTGATATTCAAGGAGTTGGATTAAAGTTTTGGTATTAAATTAGCTGGTCTTTTTGAGAACATCTGGGATTTAGTTGAATTTTCAAGGTGAAGAAAGCATTAATGTTCCAAAGATATATCTATTTGTGATTACTGAAAAGGGAATAAATCAAAGAATTTTAAGACCTTCCATTTTCAGGTCTATATGAAAAAAGAGAGAAAGGTATATTTTATTTCCCAAAATGAAATTCATTGCTGTCAAATTAATTCTGACTATGCTGACTGTGCTCCACAGAGCTTCCTTGACTGTAACTTTCATTAAAGCAGATCACCAGAACTTTCTTGCCCAGGGTTACTGGGTGGATTCAAATTGCCAGTCTTTTGGTTTTTGTTCAGCCCAAATAATTTGTGGCATCCAAGGACCTTGATTTATTTCCTAATATCAATAAATTAATGTGATTTTATAGAAAGAGTTCCATTTGCATTTAAATTTATAAATTTATATTCATAAATCTTTAAATTGGTACATGAGATAAGATTATGAAATGATATGGAAGTGTATAGTCATCACACAAATCAAAATATAAGGAGGATAATGATATAAACATATAGTAGCTACTATTTTTATAATTACCATTAATTTATGTATGGAGAAAGTGAGACTCTGAGAGAATACATGATTTCTATGAAATCAATCAACTAGTAAGTGGAAAATGAGGATTTGCAATAAGTCTGTTTTAAAACATGAATTCTCAACCACTACACATACTCATAACACTGGAGATCTCATGATAAAATTTTGCAAGACCAATGACTTATTCATTGCAAATACTTTTTCAACAACATTAAGTGATGACTATACATGTGGACTTCCCCAGATGGATGCACAGGAATCAGACTGACTACATCTGTGGTAAGAGGTGATGGAGAAGTTCAATATCTTCGGCCAAAACAAGGCCAGGAGCTGACTGTGGAACAGACCATCAACTGTTCATAAGGACATGCAAGTTGAAGTTGAAGACAATATAAACAAGTACACAAGAGCCAAAATACAACCTTGATAATATCCCTCTTGAATTTAGAGACCATTTAAAGAATAGATTTGATGCATTGAACACCAATGACCCAAAACTGGAATAATTGTGGGATGACATCAAGAACATCATGCATGAAGAAAGCAAGAGGTCATTACAAAGACAAGAAAGGAGGAAAAGACCCAAATGGCTGAGAAGAGACTCTGAAACATGCCCTTGAATGGAGAGTAGCTAAAGCAAATGGAAGAAATGACAAGATAAAAGAGTGAAAAGATTTCAAAGAGCAGCTGGAGCAGACAAAGCCAATTACTACAATGGAATATGCAAAGACCTGGAGTTAGAAAACCAAAAAGGAAGAACAAGCTCAGCATTTCTCAAGCTGAAAGAATTGAGGAAAAAAAAAATAAGCCTCTAGTTGCAATATTGAAAGATTCTATGGGCAACATGTTGAATGATGCAGGAAACATCAGAAGAAGATGTAAAGAATACACAGAGTCACTGTACCAAAAAGAATTAGTTGACCTTCATCCATTTCAGGAGGTGGCATATGATCAAGAACCAATGGTATTGAAGGAAGAAGTCAAAGCGTCACTGAAGGAATTGGCAAAGAACAAGGATCCAGGAATTGATGGAATACCCATTGAGATATTTCAACAAATGGATTCCCATTCCAAAGAAAAGTGATCCCACAGAATGTGGAAATCATAGAACAATATCATTAATACCACATGAAAGTAAAATCTTACTGAAGATAATTCAAAAATGGTTGCAGCAATCTATTGACAGAGAGCTTCCAGAAGTGCAATCTGGATTCAGAAGAGAATGTGGAATGAGAGACATCATTGCTGCTGTCAAATGGATCTTAGCTGAAAGCAAAGAATACCAGAAAGATGTTTACTTATGCTTTATTGACTATGCAAAAGCATTCAATTGTATGGATTATAAAAAATTATAGATAACATTGAGAAGAATGGGACTTCCAGAACACTTGATTGTACTCATGAAGAACCTGTACATAGATCAGGAGGCTGTCATTGGAACAGAACAAGGGGATGCTACATAGTTCAAAATGAAGATGGGAGTGAGTCAAGGTTGTGTCCTTTCACCATGCTAATTCGATTGCATTCTGAGCAAATAATGCAAGAAGCTGGATTATATGAAGAAGCATGTGGCATTAGGATTGGAGGAAGACTCATTAACAACCTGTGATACACACATGACACAACTTTGCTTGCTGAAAGTGAGGATGACTTGAAGTACCTACTGATGAAGATTAAAGACTACAGTATGCAGTATGGATGAAACCTTAATATAAACAAAACAAAAATCCTCACAACTGGACCAATAAGCAGTATCACGATAAATGGAGAGAAGATTGAAGCTGTCAAAGGTTTCATATTATGTGGTTCCACAATCAACACCAATGGAAGCAGCAGTCAAACTATCAGACGACATATTTCATTGGG
This sequence comes from Orycteropus afer afer, assembly GCF_000298275.1. Lineage (NCBI taxonomy): Eukaryota > Metazoa > Chordata > Mammalia > Tubulidentata > Orycteropodidae > Orycteropus > Orycteropus afer. The sequence goes on along the minus strand of NW_006921612.1, from coordinate 12,339,786 downwards.
CAGATATGCTGCATAGGACCTCTTTCAAGTGATGCAGAACAAAGACATCTCCTGGAATTCTAAGGTGTGCCTAACCCAAGCCATAGTATATATATATATATATTTTTATTAGGATTTGGGTGAAGATTTACAGAG
>NW_006921612.1:12300069-12336905 GCF_000298275.1 Orycteropus afer afer | reverse complement strand
TTTCATTTCTTATTCGTGTTATTTGTATTCTCTCCCTCTTTTCCTTTGTTAAATTTGCCAGTGGTTTGTCAATTTTATTGATCTTTTCAAAAAACCAACCCAAGCCATAGTATTTTCAATCGCCTCTTATGCATGTGAGAGCTGGGCAATGAATAAGGAAGATCGAAGAAGAGTTGATGCTTTTGAGTTGTGGTGTTGGAGAATGCTAAGAGTATCATGGTCTGTTAAAAGTGCTAACAAATCTGTCCTGGAGGAAGTACAGACAGAATGCTCCCTGGAAATGAAAATGACCAGACTTCACCTTACCTGCTTTGGTCATGTTGTAAGAAGGAACCATTCCCTGGAGAAGGTTATCATGCTTGGTAAAGTGGAGCGTCAACAAAGAAGAGGAAGTCCTTAAATGAGATGAATAGACATAGTGGCTGCAGCAATGGGCTTAGGTATAGCAAGGATCGTGAGGCTGGCACAGGATCGGCCAGCATTTCATTCTGCTATGTATAGGGTCACTATGATTCAGAGATGACTCGACGGCACCTAACAGCAAGAACAAGAACAACAACAACAACACAAACTCACTGCCTCCAAGTTGAGAAAGGCAGAGCTAACTTGCCAAAGCAGTGGAAAAAAGAAAGGTCCTCATGTGAATTGAAAGAGATGAATTTTGGAATCCTGAAATTACTGATTGGATACAAGCTAGTCAAATAAGGCAGAGTCTTCACAGAAAATTAAAGTAGAACTAAGAAACCAAAGATAAAACTTGTATTTTGAAACTAATTTTTAAAATGTATCCAGTATTAAATTAGATTTTTAATATTTGATTTACGTGTGGCCGTTTCTTGCTACTCTGCTTATAACTTCATAGTGAAGGGGCTCTCAGTATCAGAGTGGAGGATTGTGTTGCATTACAAAGTCTCCTGGAAATGAGGCTTTTCTATGTGCAAATGCAGATGCAGTCTACTTTCTAATTGGGGCATGTTTACTGGGTCAAAGTGATCTTTTCTGCCAAATGGAAAAACTAACTTTGAAGTCTAATTCACTGTAAGTCTCTTTCTGCATCCATAATTTCTATATTCTTAGAGAGTCTGCTTGAATGAACCATCTTAAATTATCAGCACCCATAACAAGGTGAGTTGCTTCTGTACTTACCTAGGACAATACTACATCCAGTCGGCACCATGCACAAGAGGAGTCCTTTCCATCTCTGCTGGGCCCATTGGCTAGTGAAGGAGGAGCTGGAAGTGGTTTAGAGACTACTTAGAGATGCCTGTAGAAATTGAGTGGTAATGCAAATAAGAGGTTAAAAGCAAAGTGATAGACCAAGGGTGATTACATATAATCATAGTGTTTGAATTTATTAGTAGGCAGAATATGTTAAACAGCAGTTCTGTAGTTAAACTTATATTAAATAGGAATTAGGTGACTTAAAAGAAATTAAGGCTAAATGTATTTTCTAATCCAGAGTAAGGAGTTTAATAATGTAAAAGGAATACTAAAGATATCTGAGGAATGAACATCAAGGAACTATTTCAAAATGAGCTAGATAACTAATTTTGAATGTAAACTCACTAATCTGCTGGAAAACCAAAACAAAACAAAACTGCCATTTCATTGATTCCTACTCATAGCAACATTATAGGACAGGGTAGAATTGCTCCATGGCATTTCCAAGGCTGTAAACCTTTACAGAAGCAGATTGTTTCATCTCTCTCCCGTAGAGCAGCTGATGGGTTTGAACCACCGACCTTTGGGTAAGCAGCAGAATGCTTTAACTACTGCACCACCAGAGCTCCTTACCAACCTGCTCAGGTGGTTTTAAATGTTTTATTCATTTCTAAATATATAATAGTGTCTAGGTCAATGTTATAAGGAGCCCTGGTGGCATAATGTTTAAGTGCTAGGCTACTAGATGAAAGGTTGGCCATTTGAACCCATCTAACTGCTCTGGTGGCATAGTGCCTAGGGTAACCAGAAGGCTGAAGGTTCAAACTCACCAGCTGCTCCTCAGAAGAAAAGTTGGGCAATCTACTTCTGAGGAGATACCACCTCAGAAACCCAAGGAGGGGTGACTATTAGGGAAATCTACTCGACGGCAGTGAGGTTTTTTTTTTTTTTTTTTTTTTTTTGTGGTTAGCTACTCTTTGAGAATAAGACTGGTGATCTACTTGGGAGTAAAGATTAGTATTCTGCTTCCTTGAGGAATATAGCCTAGGAAACCCTAGGAGTAGTTCTACTTTGTATGTGAAGTCACTATGAGTTGTAATGGACTCTATGGAATACAAAAATAACAAGAGAACAATGCTATATCAGACCTAGAGAAGGTACAGGGGTAACACCTGTAGCACCTGACTTGATACACACTTAAACAGGAAGCTTCTTTTTCTTCCTATGAGTTATCTGCTTGTGAGGTCAGTATTGATTTGAAAAAAAAAAAAATAAATAAAACTCTGGTAACATTGATTACAGTAAAGATACTTTATCTTATTCCTTCTTTTTGCTTCTCCCAAGAGTGAAGAACAAAAGAACATCTAGGTTTCAATTCTTCAACCAGCCAATTATTTGTGAGCTTTAATTGTACACACATCCTAGCAATACAAAGTTGAAAGAAACTTGTTCTGTGTGTACCCTTCACTGTCCTGTTCTCCATGTCTAAGGGCCTTATCCTGGGGTCTCCTTCTTCCTGAGTCATTAGCTATATTCATTCCCCTTTGTCTCTATCCTGTTCCCACATTTCCCCAATATTGTTGTCTTCAACAGGGACCTTTCTCGCTCTGCATCAAGGATGATATTCTACATATTTATAGTACAGTGCTCTGTGTTACTAAAATATTCTCACAATACCAAAAAAATAACGTCTTCCAAGAAGTATGTGTTTTTAAGTCTCACCTGAAAATGCCTTTTCTTTTGCACTTCTATTGTCTGTTGTTTACACTGTTAATATTTTTAGCCTACTTATTGTGGTGTATTGTTATGTAAGAAGGTGTTTCAGGACAGCATTTTCTAAGAAGATTCTGTTTGAGATCCAGTTGTTTATAATTTCACATATGCCACGGAGTCCTGCAATGGCTAAGGCTCATTTGGCTTTGATATACAACTAATGGCAAAGAAACTGATTGTTTTGAAAGCTGCATGCTACTGTTCAGCCTCTCCTCCATACAGTGAGCTTGGCTGAGTGGCAATGTTATCAAAGATTTGCAGACAGGGACTGCAGAAAGGATCTCACTTAAGGTTTGAGTAGGGCAAAGGAGTTGGCTGTAGTCTGGGATTTGGGATTGCTGACGTTGGGACTTCTGATAATGTTAGCTTCTGTGTGTTACCTTTGTGAGTCCCCAAAAAGGTTAGGGAATTTCATTTCTCCTACTACATATTTGAGAACATCAGCAATAGCTCCTGGATGAGAAAAAAAGGTTCTGGGCTGAGGACAAAAGGGAGAAAAGGATGAGGATATTTCATGAACAATAAAAAAAGAAGGGAGAAAATAGGCTTTCACTCTCCTTGAAAATAATCAAAAGGCCTTAGAAGGTAGGAATTTTCCCTTTAAAGTGAAAGCTAAAACTACATTCATGAATAGAAGCTCCAAGTTATAAATGACTTTATGATTTTGCTTATGCTGATCCTGTGACTCATTAATGCCCTTCCCTGACTTGCTTCACACTTTTCCCTATTTACTCTCCAAGGTCCAACTGAAATCTGTAACCTGCTTCAATTCTCAGGTCAAAGAAATCATCCTTTCTTCTATTACTAATGACACAACAGACACAAGGTCTGTTTCTCTAGGAAGGTAATCATTTCACCCAGAGAATGTTTGTTTCCCACATCCTTGGGCAGACACCCTTCTGTTCATCATGAAGCTCATCCCAAAATGGGTACAATTGTATGCACAAAATTAGTGTTTAGGAAGTGTTCATCAAATGGAATGCAACTTAGACATTTTGATTTTAAATGATGGAAAGCTCTTAGAGATAATATATTTTAACTTTCTCACTACAGAAAAGACTATGACCTTTGAATGGCCACTAGGTAATGAGGGACAGAGTTTTTGTATACAATATACACCAAGGTAGAGATATACTCACTGCCATCGAGTCAGATCTGACTCATAGCAACCTCTCCTTGGGTTTCTGAGGCAGTATCGCTATGGAAGTAGATTGCCCAATCTTTCTTCCTGGGAGTGGCTGGTGGGTTTGAACTGCCAGCCTTCTGGTTAGCAGTCAAATGTCTTAGGCACTACACCACCAGAGATGTAAAGAGTTAATTAGAGAAATTCCCAAATACAATAATCAAAGCAACCCTAAGTCCCTCACAACAGGAATCATAGATGGAACAAGAGATGCAAAAGAAGGATTCATTGATATGTCAGATATTGTTCTCAGAGTAGAGGCAAAAATAACAATCCAATGTAAAGAGTTTGAGAAGAGAACACTAACAATGAATCTTGAGTTGAAACACAGGAATTTCTTTTTTTAAGCATAACTTTCATGCCATTTCTTAAGACTTCCTGCAGTAGAGAAAAACAGATACTTGTGTAATGTTTTTTACTTATATGTCTTACTAGATTGTGAGTTTCAAGGGTTTGGTTACTCATGTTTGCATCACTTTCTCTAATGTTCTCCTTTCCCCACCTCTGCCTTACATAATGCCTGGTACATTATAGATTCTTGGTAAGTACTTCATTGAAGTCATGGTGCTGAGTGATTATTCAAGCATTTGACAAATATGATTAAAAAGTTACCCTGGTATATCAGTGCATCTAGGCACTGGTATTGTAAAAATTAAATAATATTTTGGTCTGTAAATCATTTACAATCTTGTGGAGCAATGTAACTTTGGTGTTTGTAAATTTTAGTGAAGTCTATTAGGTAAATAGGGTGAGAGGGGTCACCAGTAAAAGTTGTTTCAGTGTACTCAGAAAAGTCAGATAATACTGCATAGAAGAAGCATTTAAGCTCTATTTTTAGGTAAAAAATTTCCAGGTAGACCAAGAGGGAAATATCATGCAATGTAGAGGGAAAAATATGAGCCATGTTATACAGATGAGAGAGTTCAAGCAACTGCAAATAGTTAGATGTGACTAACACATTAACTGGTATTTCCTTGACATAAAATGTCACATAGCATTATTTTTCAAATATCTCTAATCATTCCAGGTACATAAGGGCCATCAATATTATTAATTAAAATGATGCTTTCGTTTACTGAAATGTCATTTATTAGTACTTAGCTCTTACTGACACTTGGTTGATAGTTGATATCAAGAAAGAGTAGTGCAATTTATGTAGAAAAATTTCCTTGGAGATCAACTGGTTCAGTTTTTGAGAATAAGTAGAGTCACAGAAATATAGTCATTTTGGTATGTGAAGAGTCCCATAGATAATCTATTTCAGTTCATTTTACAGAGGAAGAAATTAAGGCCAGAGAAGTTGAGTGACCTGACCAATGTGGCACTATTAACTAGTGACTGACTCATAGTTATTGTTAGTGACTGACTCAGTAGGTTGTTAGGTCTGACTCATAGCAACCCTGTGTACACTGCCTGGTCCAAAGTCAGAATTGTTGCTGTACTAGAGCCTTTTGTGGTAGCCTCTGTGTCAATCCATCTTGTTGAGAATCTTCCTCTTTGTCACTGACTCTACTAAGCATGGTATCATAGCTGGAATCACAAAGACATCGAATGTCACAACTAGAATTGTCTTAGAATCATTAAGTATGATCTTTCCCCAGATGAAGAGACTGAGGTTCAGAAACGTGGAGAGGATTGTTCAAAGTTTCAGTGATTGGGGCAGAGCCCCAGGTCCCTAAAACATAACAGTGTTTTCCCCTGATACCATGATTATCCAAGAGCAGAAGCAAATTAAGAAGAGAAGGATTTGGAAAGGGGGCTCTGGAGGATGGGTGGGAGGGGTTGGAAGAGAAATGTGTTAAAGAGATGTTGCTTTCACTTGTTAAAACCATGTTTGCCAACTAACATGATAAAACAGAAATTCCTTTTAATGTAGAAATTTCTCAAAGCATCTATTTTCCAAACTTGTGTGATCTGATACACCCGTTTTATGGCTATTCAACTTAGTGGTTATCTTTTAATATAGAATTTGCATCATTATATCAAAGTAGTTAATTGACTTATTTATATCCTACCTTATCCTAAACTCTTTTAGGTCAGGGACTATGTGGCCATCATTCATCTCTGTAGCCCCAGAACTTAGAACAATGCCTGGCAAATAGCTGTTGCTCAATAAATGCTTGCTGAGTGAATATGCAGCAACAGATGAATAGCCCCAAAGAGGCTGTCAAATCACTTGTATAATTCCTTTTACTCCATTTTAAACACCTGGAATTTAACCCAAACTTCCCTTATATGTCTTATCTACAATTGGGGAAGAATCTGAAAATGGTGCTGGAGTTACTTTAATTTCCTAGAAGAGAACAGATGGTGAATTTAAAAACTTATGAAAAGATTTCAATGGAAAAGAAGACAATGGTAAGAAAAATCAATGCTTTCTCTGTCAGCATAAATCTGGGTGAAGTCATCGGAGAGACTCCAAAAGTTTTCATCTGGTTTTTGTTCAACTTTTGACCCAGTTTCTCTCTGCAATCAAACCACAAGCTGTAGCCAAGGACTCTGTGACACTTGGTGACATTCACTCCAACTGGCAAAGAGAAAGTGACAATCAGGCCTATTTTTAAGTAGCAGTTGAATTGAATTCATGTTAAGGAAAAAAAAAAAAAAAAAAAAGGAACAGGCTAGACAGAATGAAAGAGAGAAAGGCTTTGAGAGAGCCCTGCTGTGAAGAGTCCCATCAAAATGCCTTGAGAGCTCTTCTCTATTTGGAAACCTGACAAGGACAAGACTGAAAGAAGAGTCCAGTTCAGGAGTTGTTGGAAGAATTAACTCTTTCTCTCCTGATATTTGTCCACATTCTAGTTTTCTGAAAGGGTTTTCTCTAACATTCTGCCTGCTATGGCTACTGTAAGGCCACAGAGACACCACAAGGGATTCACGGACCCATAGACTCATAGCCACTTCCACAAGTTTGAGGAGAATAGTCACCACTCAACAACTTAATGTATGTTTGCAGGGGAAAGAAGGTAGGTAAGACAAAGTTGGGGCATCAGGGAGAAAATGTCTAAGAAAAATATTTGGAATTGGCAGATTTTGCTTTTGAGTTGTAAATGGGGATTAGGAAAACTTTAAACTATAAGTTTTCTCCAAACTAGGGAATTTCCATGGATATTGGGGAGAGAAGTAATAGCTTTAATAAAGAGCTATAATTCTAATTTATTTTGAATAGGTTTGTAGGATATGTTGGAAAAATTTCCAATTCTGCATATAATAACTAATGTCACAACACATTAGATAGTGTTATGGATTTAATTATGTACCCCCAAAATACAATTCTTAACTTTATGCCTATGGTTTTAATCTCATAAGGTTGTCTTTGTTAAAGGATCCCTGGTGACACAGCTGCCAACCAAAAGGTCGGTGGTTCAAACCCTCCTGCTGCTCTTTGAAAGAAAGATGTGGCACTTGGCTTCAGTAAAGATTACAGCCTTTGGAAATCCTCTGTGGCAGTTCTACTCTGTCCTAGAAGGTTGCTATGACTTGGAATCTATAAGTTGGCAATGGGTTTTTGGTTTTCTTTGTCTTTTGTATGTTAATGAGGAAGGAATAGTGTAGAGCATATCTTGATTCAATCTCTTTTGAGATATAAAGATTAAAAAAACAAGCAAGCAAGTTTGCCGAATTGGGGGAAGACTGATGCCAAGCCACATGGAGATCTCCAAAGAACCAGGAAACAAGTCGAAGAGACAAGGACTTTCCCTGAAGCCAGCAGAGAGAGAAAGCCTTCCCCTACACCCTGATTTGGGCTTCTGCTTACCTGTGAGAAAATAAATTTCTGTTCGTTAAAGCAACCTACTTGTAGTATTTCTGTTATAGCAGCATTAGATAACTAAAACAGGTAGTTTTAAAAATTGCCAAAAAATAGCCACAATAAATAACCTTTAGAGTAGCAAGTGGGGTGTAAAATTAGGATCATTCACCAGTATTCTTGCCGTTGCCAATTTTCTCAGTGAGACAGATATATATTTTTTTTTTTTCTTCTGAGTGGACTACAATGAGTTGTAGGAAATTCCTAGAATAGCCTTAATTTATAAGAAAATGCAAAGGACAAAAGCGTGACATGTAGCAGAGGTAACCCCTTTCTGGATATCAGGATGTTTGGCACATAGTCCAGTTTCTGGAGTTTTCTGGGTCCCAAGCCTTGGTATGGTATGAGAATGAAGGAGAATGACGCTTACTTATCAGGTTGGAGGCTTTCTGCATTGCCACCCCAGAGCTGCCTCCACTCTCTGAACCTGGTCATCAGAATCATTGGTGTTTGTGTGTCAGAGGAACACAAAGCAAGTGTATAGAGCCATAACCTAGTGGAGGCCAAGCATATAGCTACTAAAACACTAGAAAGGAGACACAGATGAAACACTTCTCACTTCTCTCTTCTGCTTGCCTCAAAAGTGGTGGTCATGGCATCCCCAGCTATCCTGCTCTTGAGCCTGTACCCTTAACCATCTAGCTGACTTTCCTTGTTCCAATGTACAGATGACAGGGCTTTTGTGTTTCTCATTTGGTAATGAATCTTCTCACTGTAATACAAATGACTATGTGGGACTGTGGGTCTGGAGGCAAGTGTTCAGGAAGGTACCTCAACATCACCAGGATTTTTTTTTAAGAGTGCCCTAAACTTCCTACCTGCATTTTCATGGTCTTTTCATTTAGCCCTTTCTCAAATGAAGAAAGAATAAGGTAAAACGTTGTTGATGTTTATCAGGTAATACTAAAAGTGGCACAGAGAAACACTTATTTTCAAATTTATATTTTTAGCATTTTGTGCCTCAGTAATGTTTTTGGTATTTGAATAACTTCAAAATTGAAACACATTACTTGGAAATGATAACCAATTCTGTTTCTCTCTATCTCTGCATTGATAATATTTACGCTAACTAGTGACTTTCTGAGATGCACTTTTCTGTTTTATCAGCACTCAACTGATGAATGAATTCTGTTTAAAATTACTAAATGGCAGTATACTTTAAAATCCTAGATTAATACATATTTTATGCAATGGTAATCTATGGATTTTCTTGAATATGGTTGCCTTTTTGGAAAAATCTGATTTTAATTGTAATGCTGTATGTAATTCTGAGGTATGCTCCAACCAGGTGCTAGCTTACTTCAAAAAATTATTCATACTATTTGAAATTTCAACTGCCAAAAACACTACTCCTTGCAGAGTGCAGGGAGCCAGAATGTATTAATGCATTGTTGGCCACTGTGCCTTTATAAGGGCTTGGGATCTGAGAGGTCAAAACTAAGAAACAGTAATTTTGTCTAAGACATTTCAGATTGGAAATAATAAATATTACATAATGAATATCTTCCATGATATGCTGAGTTAACTCATGGGATTTTGTCTAATGTTATCCTAGCCTATGAGCTACCATTCACAGGTAAGGAAATTGAGGGTTAGAGAGGTTACAATCCTTGCTCAAAATAACATATGTAAGCTGGCATGTGTGATTCTGGTCTTGTTAAAATACTCTGACTCCTAAGAGAAATGCTTGGGTAAGTGTGAGCCACATTTTTTTTTTTTTTTTTAAATCCTCTATAGTGAGAAGTACCTTATGAAATTCAAGTGTCAATTTCAGATAATGCATCATAGACTTTAAAATCTTGTTAATTTAATGTTTAATAAAATAAAATATTTCCAAGATGGTCAGGGTAAGATTATACCCATATCTTCATTTTTCCTTGAGAAAGTGTCTGATCATTTTTCTTTGAATGGCAGTTATAAATGTAAGATGGGAAAGTCTCTTGGCGTTTCTGTCCTGTATGTGTGCTTGCACATATGTACGTGTGTTGGTGTGTGTATGTATGTTTGAGTTGTTGTTGTTGTTAGATGCCGTCAAGGCAGCTCCAACTCATAGGGGCCCTAGGTACAACAGATGGAAACACTGCCCGGTCTTACCCATCCTTACAACCCTTACAATCCTTGAGATCACCGTTGCAGCCACTGTGTCAATCCATCTCATTGAGGGCCTTCCCCTCTTCCGCTGACTCTCCACTTTACCAAGCATGATATCTTCTCCAGGGAATGGTCTTTTCTGACAACATGACCAAAGTAAGCGAGACGAAGTCTAGCTATTCTTGCTGCTGCACTTCTTCCAGGACAGATTTGCTCATTCTTCTGAAAGTCCATGGTATTTTCAGTATTTTTCACCAACACCACAATTCAAAGGCATCAACTCTTCTTCAGTCTTCCTTTTCCATTGCCCAGCTTTCACATGCATATGACACAACTGAAAATACCATGGCTTTCATTAGGTGCACCTTAGTCTTCAAAGTGATATCTTGGCTCCTATCCACTTTAAAGAGGTATTTTGCAGCAGATTTGCCCAGTGTAATGCATCTGATTACTTGGCTGCTGCTTCCATGGGTGTTGATTATGAATCCAAGTAACATGAAATTCCTGACAACTTCAATCTTTCCTCCATTTATCATGGCATGTTTGAGAGGGATCCACAGTCATGGTCATATGATGCTTATATATGCAGAGTAACTGGTTATGGAGAACTGGGAATTTTGATTAGGGGCAGAAGAAGTATCTTCCAACTCTTTATACTGTTTAACTTTTTGTACCATGTAGCATTTTTTTTTTTCTGGAAAAAAAATGCACCTTGCTTCTATATCTATGGAAACAGGATGAGACCGTATACCTACTTTCTGGTGGTTTATGAACTGAATATTCAATCATTTGTTTTTATTGCTTCTTATAGTTCTTCCAGAAAAAAAAAAAAAAACAGAGAGACAAAGAAAGAATGAGTTCCTCTCTGTGATTAGGGACCATCCATTGCAGGGGAGACCTGGGCTCAATGGAATCTAGAAGAAATTGTGTTTTACATAGTCACCCATTAGTTTGCAGGGGCAAATTTTCAATGGCTCCATCCACAAAACAGAGGAATGTACTTGAAAAGCATCACTGACAAAGTTTGATAAAACAAAAACATCACTGATTTTGTATTTCATGCACTATATGAACAAAATACAATATTGCCAATTCTGTTTGATTCAAAACACTCAGCTCCTAAAATCATTACCAAAATCTTACATGTGGTATTTTATATGCTTAAAATGTTGCCTGTCCTCCATTAACCCATTTCTGTTTGAGATACTTTCTCCTCTCCAGATGTTTCCATTTCCTTGTCAGCAACCATTTGAGAGGAACAGAAACATGGAGCCCAGCGATCAAATGTTATCTTTCCCACAAACAAGGTAACTTGTCATTTTTTGACATGAATTTTGGTCTCCAATATGAGGGAGTGGGACAAGCCATTTTCTAAGGTCAACTCTAGCTTGCAGAGTGGGCATCTACATTCTACTTCACAAGAGGAACCCAGAAATCCAGGTTCATCTCAGTATCAACTTACAGATCAAGGAGAATTTTATAACATTTTAGGAAAAGTAGCCCCTGTGAGATACATCAAGTGTTAATGCCCCAGTTTTTGCATTTGTGATGAACCCATATGCATGTGCAATTCACAATTGTTATGATGACATCTTATTATTGCTGTTGCTATTGATTTTTTAAGTGTGTTCATCAGTTTCTAAATTCATTGCAAAGAACAAATACACATTTAAATATTTATTATTATCTGTGATTGTGGTCATACACTTCCTTATCCACCCACTTCCATCTGTTCTATGATTGACTGAACAGATGGGTGTTACACCCAGCTCTAAAAGCCAGAATACAAGGGTTCTGTAATTTAAACTAAAAGAAACACTGTATCAAAATCAAATGCAGTATACAGATATGTCATTTCTGTTCTTACATCTTTCCTTACTAGTTGAGCAGCAATTTCAGTGCTTTTGAAATTCACAACTATAATACTGTTGTTATTGTTAGGTTCCATAGAGTCAGCTCTGACTCAAAGCCACCCTATGTACAACAGAACGAAATACTGCCTGGTCCTAAGCCAGCTTCACAGTCTTTGCTTTTTTTCTGAGCCCATTGTTGCAGCCACTGTGTCAATCCCTCTCGTCTAGGGCCTTTCCCTTTTTCACTGACCTTCCACTTTACCAAACAGGATATCTTTCTCAAGGGAATGGTTCCTCCTGATGACATGACCAAAGTAGGTGAGACAAAGGGTGGCCATTCTCACTTCCAAGGAGCATTCCAGCTGCACATCTTCCAGGACAGATTTGTTCATTCTTCTGGCAATCCGTGGAACTTTCAGCATTCTTTGCCAACACCACAACTCAAAAACATCAACTCTTCTTCAGTGTTCCTTAGTTGTTGTCCAGCTTTCACACACATATGTGGTATTGAAAATACCATGGCTTGGGTCAGATGTACCATAGTCTTCAAAGAAACATCTTTGCTCTTCAGCAGTATAAAGAGATCTTTTGCAGGTCTTTGCTTTCTTTATGTTGAGGTGCAATTCATACTTCAGACTGTAGTCTTTAATCTTCATCAGTAAGTGCTTCAAGTCATCTTCACTTTCAGCAAGCAAGGTTGTGTCGTCTGCATATTGCAGGTTGTTAATGACTTTTCCTCCAATCCATTTGTCATACTCTTCTTCGTATAGTCTAACTTCTTGGATTATTGGCTCAGTATGCAGATTGAATAAGTATGGGGAAAAGATATAACCCTGAAGCACTCCTCTCCTGATTTTAAGCTATGTAGTATCTCCTTGTTCTATGTACAGGTTCCTCATGAGCACAATTAAGTGTTCTGGAATTCCCATTCTTCTCAATGTTATCCATTGATTCACACAGTCAAATGTTTTTGTAGAGTCAATAAAACACATGTAAACATCTTTCTGGTATTCTTTGCTTTCAGTCAAGATCCATCTGATATCAGCAATGATATCCCTCATTCCACATCCTCTTCTGAATCCAGCTTACAGTTCTGTAAGTTCCTTGTCAATATATTGCTGCAACCATTTTTGAATTATCTTATTATTATTATTATTTATTGTGATTTGGGTGAAGATTTACAGAGCAAATTCATTTTCCATACAGCAGTTCACATATACTTTGTCTCATGTCATTGACCACAGTTTACCACAAAGCAACAGCTCCTGTCCCACTTTATCCCCATAGTTACCTCTTCCCAGTGTCTATCCCTCCATACTCTCCTGCCCCCTGAGCTGTCTCCCTGTGCATAAACAGCCCTTCCTTCTCATGATTGTTCTCTCCAGGGTGTGACTACTTGAGGTAAATATTTAACTCACAGGCCTGTACTTTGTTTGATTGGAAACCACAGGTGTGGGTTCAATTCCAGACCTGAAGAGCAGCGAGGGGCCATAGTCTCAGTGGTTTTTGAATTACCTTCAGCAAGATTTTATTTGTGTATGGTATTAATGATATTGTTTGATAATTTCAGCTTTCTGTAGGATCACCTTTCTTTGGAATGAGTACAAATATGGATCTCTTTAAGACAGTTGTCCACATAACTGTCTTCCAAATTTTTTGGCATAGATGAGTAAGTGCCTCCTGTGCAGCATCCATTTATTGAAATATCTGAGTTCGTATTTGGTCAATTCCTGGAGGCTTGTATTTTGCCAATTCCTTCAGTGTAGCTTCAACCTCTTCCTTCAATATCATTGGTTTTGGATCATATGCCACCTCCTGAAATAGATGAATATCGACAAGTTATTTTTGGTACTGTGACTCTGTGTATTCCTTCAATTTTTCTTTGATGTTTCCTGCATCACTAAATATTTTGCCCAAAGAATCTTTCAATTTTGCAACTCAAGGCTTGAATTTTTCTTCAGTTCTTTCAGCTTGAGAAATGCCGAGTGTGTTCTTCTCTTTTGGATTTCTAACTCCATTTCATTACATTAATTTCCTTTGTTTTCTTGAGCTGCTCTTTGAATCTTGTGGTTAGCTCTATTACCTTCTCATTTCTTCTACTTGCTTTAGCTACTCTCCATTCAAAAGCAAGATTCAGAGTTTCTTGGGACATCCATTAGGTCTTCCATTCCTTTGTTGTCTTTGTAATGACCTTTTGCATTCTTTATATATGATGTTCTTGATGTCATCCACAATTTCTCTGGTTTTCAGTCATTGGTGTTCAATGCTTCAAATCTATTCCTTAAATGGTCTCTAAATTCAAGTGGGTTATAATCAAGGTCAAGTTTTGGCTCTGGTGGACTTGCTTTAATTGTCTTCTGCTTCAACTTGTACTTGTGCGTGGCAGTTGATGGTCTCTTCCACAGTCAGCTCCTGGTTTTGTATTGGATAAAGATATTGAATTTCTCTATTGCCTCTTTCCACAAATGTAGTCCATCGGATTCCTGTGTAATCCTTCTGGCAAAGTTCACATCTATTACTGCCATTTGTTTTGTTGAAAAAATGTATTTGCAACAAATAAGTTGTTGGTCTTGCAAAATTCTATCATGCTATCTCCAGCATCATTTTCATCACCAAGGGCCATATTTTCCAACTACTGGTGATTCTTCTTTGTTTCTAACTTTTGCATTCCAATTGCTAATAATATTCAACACATCTTGATAGCATGTTTGGTCAATTTCAGACTGCAGATGTTGGTAAAAATCTTCAATTTTCTCATCTTTGGTTTTGGTAGTTGGTGCATAAATTTGAATAATAGTAATATTACTTGGTCTTCCTTGTAGAGGTAGGTATATTATCTTATCACTGATTATATTGTATTTCAGGATAGATCTTGAAACATTTTTTGTGACAATGAATGCTAGGACATTTCTCTTCAATTTGCTGTTCCTGGCATAATAGGTCATATGGTTGTTTGATGCAAAATGGCCAAAAACTGTCCATTTCAGGTCACTAATGCCTAGGATATCAACCTTTTTGCATTTCATTTCATTTTTTCCGACTTCCAATTTTCCTACATTCCTGCTTTGTATATTTCATGTTATGATTATTAATGGATGTTTGCAGCTATTTCTTCCCATTTTGAGTCATGCTACATCAGCAAATGGAGATCCCAAAAGCTTTACTCCACCCACATCACTAAAGTTGACTCTACTTTGAGGAGCAGCTCTTCCCCAGTTGTATTTTGAGTGCCTCCTGACCTGAGGACCTTATCTTCTGGCACTTCAGGGCTATACACAAAGTTTTCTAGTAATATATCAGACAGTATTTCACTGCTATTCATAAGGCTTTCAACAGCCATTTATTTGAGAAGTGGATGGACTTTTCCTTCTCCAGAGACTGTTTTAGCTGGGAAGCTCCACTGAAACCTGTCCACCCTGTTTTTATTTGAAATATTGGTGGCATAGCCTCTAGCCTCATAGCAACACTCAAGCCACCACAGTACTGACAGACAAGTGGTCTGTCAGTTTGATATGTAATATTATATCAAGAAAGAAATAAAAGAGAATAAACCTCAAACTCACTGCCTTTGAGTTAATCCCAACTCATAATGACCCTCATAGGTTTTCCAAGGCTATACATCTTTACAGAAATAGACTGCCTTGCCTTTCTGTCATGCAACACCTGGTGGGTTTGAACCACCGACCTTTTGGTTAGCAGCCAAATGCCTCACCACAGCACCACCAGAGCTCCTTTCAATGAATATCATGAGTATTCAATTATTGAGATGTTCTGGGTTTCCTTGCTCCATTTGGCAACATTGTCTACCCAGACTTGTGTTGTTGTTAAGTGTTGTTGAGTTGGCTCCAACTCATAGTGACCCTGTGTGCAACAGAACAAAACACTACCCAGTCCTGCACCATCCTCACAATCCTCTCTATGTTTAAGCCCATTGTTGCAGGTACTGTGTCAATCCATTTTGTTGAGCGTTTTCCTCTTTTTTGTTGACTGTGTGCTTTATCAAACACAATATCCTTCTCCAGGAATGGATAGAAGTAGAAAACCTATCATTTTCTTAAACTTTCACATCTCTTTCCACCTATCTGTGTAACTTAATGAGTATCAAATTCTAAGTAACTTCACATCTGAAATATTGCCTGAATTAATCCCCTTCTCCTCTCTCTTCTCCCACTTTGCTTAGTCTAATCATTCAGTCCTTTTCTTCAGTACATCATCCAGATTTCTAACTTCTTATAAAATAAATAAATAATAATAAGAAAAACAGAAAACAAAAAATCTTTTCCATCAAGTCGATTATGACTCATTGTGAATCACATAAATCAAAGTACAGCTGTGCTCCATAAGGTTTTCTATGGCTGATTTTTCAGGAGTAGTGCCTCTGGAAACATCAAATTTCCATTGTTGTTGTTATGTGCCGTGAGTTGGATCCGACCCACAGCAACCCCTCCTTGGGTTTCTGAGGCAGCACCACTGTGGAAGTAGATTGTCCAACCTTCCTTCAGAGGAGTGAAGTATATTAACCATTTGCAACACCCAGAGACTTCATTAAATGAAAACAGCTATGCAAACATGTTCTGCAATCACAGAGGAAGAAAGAAAATGTAAATATATGAATATATAAAAGAAGACAACACAGTCTTGGGGCACAGACTGACTACATAGATATAAAGCAGAGTGTGGCAAACTTTTTATATTGTGCTACACAGTTTGTATTTAACACAATAGGCTAAAGGGAATTATCACAGTTTTTTTTTTTTTTAATAAATGAAATTTTCTGTTACAGAGAGATAGCTGTAGTGAGGAAGCACAAAAAGGACTAAAAAGAGGAGATGAATTATTTCATAAGTTCAGATTGTCCATCATTAATGACTTAAATGCACGTGTGCCAGTGCACAAGGAAAGAAAGAATAAATGAGAGGTTCACTTGTGATGTAGAAACAATAGAAAATGGAGTGAAAGCAAGAGAGGAGTAAAGGTTGATATCCAGGTTTCCTACTTGAATGACTGAGTCAATATTGGTACCAGACAAGAGATAGGAAATACAGATGGGACAGGAAATTAAGGAGAACAATTGGAAGAAGGATAGTAGGTAGTTTGAAAATTGTTGGGTTTTAATTACCTATAGGATTATTTTAACCAGAAATGTTTAGTAAGCAATAGATTTTTTTGCAATGTTAAGTTATATTTATTAAAAATTTGTACTACAAACACTTCTTAATGATCTTATCTACTAAAATTAAAAATGTACATATTATATTATTCAGGAATTTCACTCCTAGATATTTTTCCCTGGAGAGAGACTCTCACATATGCAGAAGAATAAATGTAAGTAGATTTTATTGAAGTATAGTTCTAGTGATGAAAATCAAAAATAATCTACTTGTTCACAAATACAAGAAACATTATATAAAATCTAGTAGATTAATATGATGAAATGCCATATACAAAAAAAAAAAAAAAAATTTCTGTGATATGCTGCTAAATGTTTTACAACCAGTCCTCCCCAAAAGAAAAGAAGCCATAATTTGTAGCTTTTGCTTATTTCAATGGTGTAAATATCCCCCTCTTGGCCATTTTCAACCTATCAACATGACATGGCTGAAATTAGAGCTGGGAAAACATGCACACAATTGGCTTTCATGGGCTAGTATGAGTCACAGCCAGCATATGACTCAGAATGAACTACATCTTTTTACATAAACACATAGTTCTTAAAAAAAATGTTGGAGTGAGAATACAAGTTGCAGAATAACAATTATAGTATGATATTATATTGGTTATTAAAAAAACAGAGAAATAAACATTATGTGTCTGTGAAAGTTGTTCTTTACACTAAATTATAAATAAACAATAAACTCAAGAAGGAGAAACACCAAATTTCAACACAGATTTCCTCTGGAGATGAGGGTTGAGGAGAAGATGAAGAATAAAACTAGGAATGAGAACTGTACTCTGAGGCTGAAAGATTTATCTGTAGTATTCTAATATTTTAAACAGCCTACTTGTATAAGTTATTTTATTAATTAAAATTATTTTTTAAAAGAAAAACAGGCTCATAAACAATAAACTAAAAATACAGATTGTATTTATTTTACTTTCCTTATAGAATTTCAAAGGAGTTCTGGTGGTGTAGTGGATAAGGCATTTGGCTGCTAATCAGAAGTTCAGTGGTTCAAAACCACCAGCTTCTCCACAGAAGGAAGATGGAGTGATCTACTTCCATAGAGGTTTACAAGTTTGGAAATCCAATGTGGGTTGCTACGAGTCGGAATCCATTCTATGACGGTGAGAGGTTTTTTTTTTTTTTTTTTTTTCTTTTCTTTTTTTGTTTAATAGAATTTCAGGTGGTAAACCATTCTTCACTGGGTTCCAGTATGGGCGAGAATGACAAGTGGATGAAATTCATGAGTAAGGACTTAAGATAAAGGGCCCAGTTTCAATTGTTTGCTTTTTGATCCTTTTAAAACTTAATTAAATGTCTGCTTTCTGAACCTCATGATCTAGCTGTGTAATAGCTTCCAATTTTTTTTGCCTTTTTGTTTGCTGCCCAGGACCAGCAAGAGTTTCTTATTTTCTGAGCCTTCCCATGGGGAGTGGGAAAGGAGAATATTTTAAATTAAAGTGTCATGTGAAAACAATGGATAATTTTAAAGAAAAAGACTTGGGAAATGTCACATGCCTCACTCTAAAGACCTAGAATTTAGGTGACATCTAACTTACCACCTTGACAATATCTTCAGAAAAGCCAGCTTCCTTGAGCAGGAAGTACTATGTTTTATTTTATTTAGGGAGGGACATTATGATTTTATTTTAAAATGTAAATAACAGTAACCCAATTATCCTTGCTGTTTTTCTGAGGGGGATAAGGAGGGAGAAGAAGAAGAAGAGGAAATGAAATAGCATCACAGAGATACAAGATATTGTATCCATCAGTTAGAGAAAGTTGCTCTACAGATTAGCAATTCAGAACATTTCTATAGAAGACATTTGGACTATTTGCTTCATACAGGCGACATGGAGAGTCAGAGTGGGTAAGTGAGTTACTTGAGTGAACACAGCAATGTAGTAATAGAAATAGGACTATAATTATATGCATAAAATTGTACACTGGCCAATTATGGTAGAAGGACTAGAAGGAAGAAAATTGGATGAAAAAATGGAAAAGACATAATAGATACATATTTTTTAAAATTCTCGTCACTTATGTAATTAACTGGAATCTATTTATAGCCATTTCCTATGTCCTGATCTCTCACAGATATCCTGAGCACTTTTTCCTTTTCTATTTAGCAAGCACCAAAAGTTAGTTGATCCTTGTTCTGAAAACGCTGCATCTGTCTCCACATTCCATTCAGTGGCTTGCTCTAAATTAGAAATGCCTGATCTCTGTTTCTTCCTGCAGCCATCCCTCCTTAGCTGGTAAAAACTGGTTCTGTTAATGTTTCCATCTTTATGTATTCATTGAGACTGGACAGATGGAGGCCCAGCATCTAAGTTTCTGCTGACTATGATGCATAAACCAAACAGAAGAGGAGACTAAACACTGCAGGAAAAAGAGTCAAAGGGAACTTCCTTTCCAGAGGTAATTAAAATAACTTTTAATTATTATTATGATTATTTTATTCTTTACCAATGTGGAATTCAATGTAATATAGTGTGATGATTTATGTATATTATTTGGCTATATATTATCTATTATATAAATATGTATGACATGGTTTCTACAACTGAGGAGAGAAAAACACATGCAATTTTTACAGTATCATGCAGATTAAAATGAAACAATATCAGCAGTACAACAAAAGGGTTTCAGAAGTAAAAGTAATTGGATTACCAAGGCATCCTCGATAGTCAAACAAGTCTCATGCAGATTATGCAGACCAATCCTTCTTCATCTGAATTTTATTCTCTTTCTGAATACAATTAAAGTTCTGACTGCCAAAATTTGGGTGACCAATGCAGTTGGGCCTGACAACAGAAAGCAATACAGGAAAAAATCAACACTTGTCCTGGTCCTGGTCTTTAGTGTGTTAACAACATATCCATGTGCCTGCCCATTCCTTCACTGGTCTTGAGTGGAAGAAATGCATGCCCTGTATGCTTTTTCTCAATTCCTTTCAGGGTTTCTTTGTGTCTATCATCTACAGCTACTGCAGCGGAGAGGTTCAGTGGGGTGGAAAAGGTATGGAGTGGGCGGAATCTATCCATCGACTAGAAAAGAGTGCCCCAGTGTGCTCAGTGCTCACCACCATGACTAACAGAACCAACAGCCAGTCACTGATAGCAGCCAGCACTTGCATGTGAGTCATCTCCAGTAAAGTAGCCAAGATTGTTAGCAGAAAGCCCTACAGCCATGTGACTTTACCTAGCTATGTCCTGAGTAACTCGGAGCAGGATTGCCTGTCACATTCAATCAATGAGGAACCCAAGGAAGGTAATGGGAACCAGAGAGATGATATTCTAGTAAGGAGTCTTCCAGTCCATTAGAATTTAGCCAGAATGCTGAAGGAAGCAAAGGAGAAACAAAAAAATATCTGACTCACTATCTGTGGCTTTCATGGCTGGTCAATCTGGTTGAGTGAAAGAAACTTGGGTCCCTGGACTATAAATGCAGGGTTGAAGTGTTATTTAAAAGTTTTCAGGCTCAATAAATTGACTCCGCTTTTTTTGGGGGGTATTCACAATCAACACCTGTAGAAGCAGTAGTCAAGCAATCAAATGACATATCACATTGGACAAATCTGTGGCAAAAGACTTCTTTAAAGTGTTTAAAAAGCAAAGATATCACTTTGAAGACTAAAGTTTACCTCACCTAAGCCATGACATTTTCAATAGCCTCATATGCATATGAAAGTTGGACAATGAATAAGAAAAAAGAAGAATAGATGCATTTGAATTGTGGTGTTCCTGAAAAAATATTCACTGTACAATGGACTGCCAGAAGACAAAACAAATCTGTCTTGGAGGCAGTACAGCCGAATGCTCCTTAGAAGTGAGAATGGCCAGACTTCTTCTCTTGTACTTTGGTTGTATTATCAGAAGGGACCAGTTCTTAGAGAAGGATAGCATTCTGGATAAAGAGAGGGTCAACAAAAAAGGGGAAGACCCTCAACAAGGTGCATTGACACAGTGGCTGTGATGATAGGCTCAAGTATGGTAGTGGTTGTGAGGATGGCATGAAACCAGGCCACATTTCATTCTGTTGTACCCAGGGTCACTGTGAGTCGAAACTGACTCGACTCATTGACACCTAACAACAACAAAATGACTGCTATGAATACAAAAGACATAAAAGAAAAGGTGTCAGTGGAGTAATTTAATTATTTTATTTTTGTAGCAAATTCTCTTCCAAACTTATATGTGGGTGCTCACTCTGTGATTATTCATTTTTTCTGCTACTTTTGTATAGACAAAATGCAATTGATTTGATCTGGCTTTCTTTCAGAAACACCATCTTCAACATGATAGTAATATTCAGTATGTGTCATTGTTATTTTAAAGAATTAGTACTTTCTTCATTTTCCTCACTTTAATGTACAAAGATGGTACAGGATCAGCTATGTTTTCATTCTGATATGTAAAAGACTGCCAAAGGTTGAAGCTTACTTGTCAGCTTACAACAACAACAATCATTGCATTTATTTTACCTGTGCAGATGAGCAATTAGGGTCTGAAAAATATATGATAAAGTTTAATGATCTAAGAAAAATACACATTGGAGGTAAGTTGGACGAACTGTGATAAAATTAAATTAAAACTTATGACACCTGAACTTTTTTTTTTAGGAGAGGAAAGAAAAAAAATTACTCAGAAGAGAATATTGCACATATCCCTCCTTTTGAATGTCCCCTCCATGACCAATCAAACCTCCTGTCTTCACTCTTCCTTCTCTATAAATTCTGACTTTCTGCAAAGGTTTCTTAATCTGTAGGCTTTGGTCTATAAACTGATTTTATGATCATTTGTGTTGATAGTTAATCACACTGCATCTATGCCTTTTTCTTTTTTTGTTCTAGTCCTGTATTGCAAATGACATGTGGGATAAATTAAAAGTTTGTTTTAAAAGTATATATATATGAAGAAGTGAAGGGAATGAATAATTGTACCTTGGAGGATCAGAAGAAGTGGCAGTAGAGAAAAACCCACATGCTATGTAGGATTGAATCAAGTGGAGGAGAAAGGAAGAACATTCCTGAAATTTTACATAATGGCTACTTGAAAGTGAGACAATTGGTCTTGAACTTACAATGATATAACTGAAAAACACCACTCAATTCAGTCAACTCAGTGAAAACACCAGTTGAAGTAATTATTTGGCAAGAAGAAGACAAAATGACCGGCAGAATTACCACATTTTGTTCTATTTTTCTTTCAGTCATTGCTTTGGCTTTATTGAGATTCAGGCATAATGTACCTTTAAAGGTCTATTGTTTTGAGGAACAGATTCCCCATTGCAGAAATAAAACAAATAGGCTTCTGTTTATTTTGTGTGGGCAGCTTGGTATATTATAAAGAAACAATACAATGCAGAGAAATTGCCATTCAGAGATGTAGTATGTATCATTTTAAACTGCTTTCAGTGAAGTGGATGGAGAAGTATGGAGATTGTCTTTTGCCAGTAGGGAGCACATTAAAGGGGCACTAACACCACTGTTTACCTGAACAGATGCTAAAAGTACCTCATCCTTCAGGACTCTTCATATTTTCCAACTGAGAAAAATTTTCAGCATGAACTTTTAAATAAAGTGACCTCATGTGTCCAATCTGCTGAAATTTGCAGCAGGAAACCAGTGATAGGGAAAGCTGTGAAAGTTTACAGTGATTAAATGCTGCCAAGAGCCCACATTTTCTTTATGAAAGTAAAGATAGTTGACTTGGCAATTGACAATAAGATGTCATGGTGGTTTATTTTGCAATGTATAATTATATCTGAATTATTTGGACGGTGAAATCAAACGTAAGCCTTGAAGCTGTGATGTTTCCAGTAGGGTAAATTTTGAATTTTAAAAACATTTATTTCAAAATAATGATTTTACTTGATGTAACTGTAATCATTACATTGTAACATATTCCATATTTCAACATTTTTCAGATTTTTCTTTAGTACAATAAATAGAATTCATAATATAATTTGCTGATTTGATTCATAAGGCTTTTTCATTGAGGCTATAACCATGGTTCTTAATTATCTTTATATGTGTATGTGTGTATGTGTGTATGTGTGTGTGTGCATGTAATTATATTTAGAGGAGTGCTGGTGGTGTGGTGCCTAAGATATTTGACTACTAACCAGAATGTTGGTCGTTCAAACACACTGAAGAAGACTGGACAATCTTCCAGCTCTTTGTATCCCTAGAGCCTAGCAAAGTTTCTGATGAATTAAACAATTGTTGAATGAATTAATATACATGAAAGTATTCTGCAACTTTTACTGCTCCCATAAAGTTTATAGCCTAGAAAACCCTATAGGGCTGTTTCACTTTGTCATGTAAGGCTACTGGGAATAAAAATTGACTCTGTGGCACACAATAACAACAAAAACATATTATTGTTGTTGTTGTTAGGTGCCATTGAGAAGGATCCAATTCATAGTGACCCGTATGTACAACAGAACAAAACATTGCCCTGTCCCATGCCATCCTCACAATCCTTGCTATGCTTGAGCCCATCATTGCAGTCACTGTGTCAATCCATTTGTTGAGGGTCCTTCCCATTTTGGCTGACCCTCCACTTTACCAAGCATGATATTCATCTCCAGGTAATGGTCTCTTCTGGCAACAAAACCAAAAAGCTCATGAGACAAAGTCTGACCATTCTCACTTCCAAGGAGCACTCTGTCTGCATTTCTTCCAGGATGGATTTGTTTGTTCTTCTGACAGTCCATGATATTTGCAATATTCTTCACCAAAACCACAAGTCCAAAGGATCAACTCTTCTTCAGTATACTTTATTCATTGTCCGTTTTTCATATGCACATGAGGCAACTGAAAATACCATGGTGCATGTTAGTCTTCAAAGTGATATTTTTGCTCTTCAACACTATAAAGAGGTCTTTTGAAGGAGATTTGCCCAATGCAATATAACCTCTGATTTTTTGACAGCTGCTTCCATGGGTGCTGATTATGGACCCAAGTAAAATGAAATCTTTGATAACTTCAATTTTCCCCCCATTTATCATCATGCTGCTTATAGGTCCAATTATGAGGGTTTTTATTTTCATTATGTTGAGGTGTAATCCACACTTCAGACTGTAGTCTTTAATCTTCATCACTAAGTGCTTCAAGTCATCTTCACTTTCAGCAAGCAAAGTTGTGTCATCTGTGTATCACAGGTTGTTAATGAGCCTTCCTCAAATCCTGATGCTGTGTTCTTCTTCATATAGTTCAGCTTCTTTGATTAATGGCTCAGCATACAGATTGAATAAGTATGGTGAAAGGATACAACCCTGATGCACACATTTCCTGATTTTAAACCATACAGTGTTCCCTTGTCCTATTTGAAGGACAGTCTCCTGGTCTATGTACAAGTTCCTCATGAGCGTAATGAAGTATTCTGGAATTCTCATTCTTCTCAATGTTATCCATAATTTGTTATGATCCACATAGTGGAATGCTTTGCATAGTCAATAAGACACAAGTAAATATCTTTCTCCTATTCTTTGCTTTCAGTCAAGATCCATCTAATATCAGTAATGATAGCCCTTGTTCCATGTCTTCTTCTGAATCCAGCTTGTATTTCTGGAAGTCCCTTGTCAATATACTGCTGCAACTGGTTTTGAATGATCTTTAACAAGATTTTACTTGCATGTGATGTTAGTTATATTGTTTGACAATTTCCACATTCTGTTGGACCTTTCTTTGGAATGGGTACAAATATGGATCTCTTCCAGTCAGTTGGCCAGGTACCCATCTTCTAAACTACTTGGGACAGAGGAGTAAGTGCCTCCAACATGGGATCTGTTTGTTGAAACATGCCAATTGATATTCCTTCAGTACAACTTCAACTTCTTCCTTCAGTACTTGATCGTATGGCTCTCCCTGAAATGGATGAACATTGACCAACTCTTTTTTATACTGTGATTCTGTATATTCCTTCCATTTTCTTTTGATGCTTTCCGCATCATTCAATATTTTGCTCATAGAAACTTTTAATATTGCAACTAAAGGCTTGAATTTTCTCTTCAGTTCTTCGCCTTGAGAATGCTGAGTGTGTTCTTCCCTTATGCTTTTCTAACTCCAGGTTCTGCACATTTCATTATAATAATTGACGTGGTCTTCTTGAGCTGCTCTTTGAAATCTTCTGTTCAGATCTTTTATCATCTCATTTCTTCCATCTACCCATTTCTTTAACTGTTCTCCATTCAAGGGCAAGTTTCAGAGTCTCTTCTCACATCCATTTTGGTCTTTCCTTCCTTTCTTGTCTTTTTAATGACCTTTTGCTTTCTTCATGGATGATGTTCTTGATGTCATCCACAATTCTTCTGGTTTTTGATCATTGGTATTCAATTGATGTTCACATCTATTCTTGAGATAGTCTCTAACTTCAGGAGGGATATAATCAAGGCCATATTTTAGCTCTCATGGACTTGTTTTAATTGTCTTCAGCTTCAACTTGAACTTGCATGTGAGCAGTTGATGGGCTGTTCAACAGTCAACTCTTGGCCTTGTTTTGGCTGGAGATATTGAGCTTCTCCATCACCTCTTTTCATAGATGTAGTTGATCTGATTCCTGTGTATTCCAGTTAGTGAGGTCCACATGTATAGCTGCTGTTTATGTTGTTGAAAAATGTATTTGCAATGAATAAATTGTTGGTCTTACAAAATTCTGTCATGTGATATCCAGCATCATTTCTGTCACCAAGGCCATATTTTCCAACTCCTAGTTATTCTTCTTGGTTTCCAACTTTCACATTCCAATCACCAATTGGATTATTGTAATAATCAATTATTGTAATAATCAATACATTTTGATTTCATGTTTGATTAATTTCCATTTGCAGAAGTTGGTAAAAATCTTCAGTTTCCTTGTCTTTGGCTTTAGTGGTTGGTGGGTAAATTTGAATATTTGTAGTACTAACTGGTCTTCCTTGTAGATGTATGGATATTATCCTATCAGTGATAGCATTGTACTTCAGGAGAGATCTTGGAACATTCTTTGTGGCAATGAATGCCATAGAATTCCTCTTCAACTTGTCATTCCCAGCATAGTAGGTCATATGATTGATTCAAAATGGCCAAAACCAATTCATTTATTCTCACTTATGCCTAGGATATCTATTTTTATGCATTCCATTTAATTTTGACAACTTGCGATTTTCCTATGTACATACTCTGTATTTTCTACATTCTGATTATTAATGAATATTTACAGCTGTTTCTTCCCATTTTGAGTCATACTACATCAGCAAATGGAGATCCCAGATGTTGTACTCCCTCCATGTCATTATGATTGACTCCACTTTGAGGAGGCAGCTCTTTCCCTACTGTATATTGAATGCCTTCTGATCTGAGGGTCTCATCTTCTGGCACTGTATCAGACAATGTTTTAAGTCTATTCATAAAGTGTTCCAGTACTATATCAGACAGTGTTTCACTGCTATTAATAAGATTTTCACTAGCCAGTTCTTTGAGAAGTAGATGGCCCCTTCTTCCTTCTGAGTCTGGCTTAGTGTCAAAGCTCTGCTAAAACCTATCCACTACGGATGACCCTATTGGTATTTGAACTACTCGTGGCATAGTCTCCAGCCTCACAGTAATACACAAGCCTCCACAGTCCAACAAACTGATAGAGGAAACATATACTAGACATATGCTAAACATCAAATGATTACTAAGGAAGTAAGATGTGGTACGTTTCTAGTATTCAGTGTTAGATCTCAAGGGGTAAATATATGTCAGAAGTATAGATTTGGATGTCCTTAGATATGTGTTCACACCCACCATTGATTCTCATTGTCTGTAGTAGTTATGGTCTATAGGTCACTGTGAAGACTAAACCATTGCTTTTGTGGAAATACAGGTATTTTTTTTGTTGTTTTTTGTTTTTTGTTTTTCCCAGTGTACCTCTGTTTATAATATCTTTGTCGACCAATTAGTACATAGTCTTGTTTTGTGTATGTTATTTTTAAGTATATCTTATTTAATATATTTTGTTGATTTCTTAGCATTGAACTCATAGCCAATAGCACTAAAACAGGAAGTCTGGATATTGTATTGTTTGACCTCAGTTTGGGATATGCATGTCCCATGGCTCAAATTTTTTGCCTTCCTGCACATATCCATCCATAAATCATTGCACAAGAACCATGAGCATTGATTTTGAAAGTACAAATAAATTTTGGTAAGTAGGGAAATTCACAAATATGGAATCCACAAATACTGAGGATCAATTGTATATACGTATCTACAGACACATACACAAACACACATATCATGAAAACAATAGTATTTGATAAGGTTCCCAAGAACCCACAGCATGATGATAGAAAAAGAGAAAAGAGTAATTTCCTGAGGAATACTAAACTCAAGAGGAGCTCTGGTGGTGTAGTGCCTAAGGCATTTGACTGCTAACCAGAGGGCTGGCAATTCAAACCCACCAGCCACTTCTCAGAAGAAAGATTGGGCAATCTATTTCCTTGGAGATACCGCCTCAGAAACCCAAGAAGGGGTCAGATGAGTCAGAAACGACTTGACGACAGTGAGGTTTTTTTTTTTTTTTCTTTCCCTTAAGAGGAAAAAAAACCTAATCCATAATGTAGAGAAAGAGAAGAGAAGATGAGGAAAACACCATAGGGAACAAACTCAATTTACTTTAGGACAGAAAGATTCCTATTAGAGCCATGTCTGATTGACGAGTGATATTTTTTTCCAGTAAGGATTAATGCCTGGTTACACTGAGAGAAACAGTAATCAAAAGTGAGAAAGTGCTTCAGTGAATGTAGATACTTCTTTCAAGAAAGTCAGCAGTGAGTAGAAGTTAAGGCAATAACTAAAGGAGAACACAAAGGATTACTGATTTGATTGACTTGTGCAAACAACAAAGCTGATGTTATAAGAAATACATTCATGTTTGTCATTGAGGTTAAGAAGTGTTTGGTCTGGCACAAAACTTCAATCCTTATAGCACAGGCTGGACTCCATATTGCGTATGTATACATCCTGCCTCATGCCCATTGTTTATGGATTTACTTTCTTTATCTGTCTGAACACTCTTCCCTCCTTTCTCTTCTCTCCACACATTTGGTTGTAGACACTACATCCTACATCTCAATCTACTGCTGCTTTTTAATTTTGTTATCTATACCTTGATATATTCCCCTACTCCTGATTGTCTCCTTTGCTTCTCTTCCAGCAGCTTCTTCTTTCCTTGTAGCCTCGTTTATATATATAGAGAGATATATAGATATACATATGTGTATATCACTTATATATCTATATGTATACATATAATCCTTTTTATTACTTTTTTATCTTTTTTAATTGTGATTTAGGTGAAACTTTACATAGAAAATTGGTTTTCCATTAAATAATTCATACATATTTTGTTTGATAACATTGCTTGAAATCCCCACACTATTCCCATATTTTCCTTGTGTTTGCTGTTTCCATTCATCTCTCCTTGTTCCCCGCCCTCACCCCCATCCCTTCCTGCCTTCTGAGATTTATCACTGGGCAAATGCTGCCCTTTTTGCCTCTTAGGATTGATTGTTCTAAGGAGTGTGTACCTCCCCGGTCTTACTATTTGTCTTGAAGGCCTGTCTATTGTTTGGTTGAAAATTGAGCCATGGGGATAAGTTCAATTCTGGGCTTGAAAGGTGTCTAAGGGCCATAATTTTGAGGGTACCACCAGTATATCAGACCAGTAAGCCTGATCTTCTTCTTCTTATTATTTTGAGTGTTGTTCCACATTTTTCTTCCCCTTTACCGAGGACCTTCTATTGTGATCTTATTCAAAATAGTCAGCCATGATCAGCTGTGGTAGTGAGGCATCACTGAGTTCTTCTGGTGTCATGATAGCAGAGTCTGGAGTTCACATGGTCCCTTAGTCCTTTTGCCTAATTGTTTCCATGCATCTTAGATTTTATCCACTCTTCTTTGGAGCCTATTCATATTTAGTGAACTCTCAATGTTATCTGCTCTTGCTTAGCTCAGCCTTCACTGTAACAGGGAATCCATAGATCCACCTTTTGGGAAAGAAGATGAAAAAATAAGACAGCAAACAATTAGTACTATCTAACTACAAAGATGGGCATGTCCTTCATCTATCCATTCATCTAACTACAAAAAATCAATGGCATATTTTTAAAATTATTGTTTAATTAAAAGTTCATGTACCTGCAAGGTGCTCTTGATCTCCCTCTACATTTGGGAGATAGATTTAACAGGGTCAGTTACTTCCACTTTAAAGTTGGAAAAAATCAAGACTTCTGAAGTTAGTGGGATAGCAACTAATTCACTGCTGTTGAGTCACTCGACTTATAGTGACCCCTCCTTGAGTTTCCCAGGCAGTGTCTTTATGGAAGTAGATTGCCCAGTCTCCCTTCCAAGGAGTGGCTGGTAGGTTTGAACCTCCAGCCTTCTGGTTAGCAGTCAAATGCGTTAGCCTACTAGAGCTCCTTAGCAACTAATAGGATCTGGATTTTCTAATTCCAATTTCAGGACCCTTCTCTTTTTGTGTAATAAGAGTGTGTTCAACAGAAAAATAATAGGAAAGGGACATGACGAAAAGTTTGGAAGAAACAAGATTTCTACCACTTTGACCTTAGGTAGCTCAGGTTGAGTATCATAGATCTTTCCAAAGAAGATCCAATCTATAATTGTAGTTTTGGAAAAATAATAAGAGATTAAAGTTTTATCTATGAGAAACAAATAAAGAGATGCAGAGAGTGATTTTGACATTTTAGAATATGTGTGAGGAAAGCTTTGACATCTGTGACCTCAATAATTGGTAAGGTTCCACCATGCTGTGATGGGAGTGGGAGACCAGCAGGCAGCCCCTGTCAGATACCATGTCAGGATTGATAAATGCATTATGTGGTGCTCTGTCAAAATGTTCATGTTAGCTGGGCGTGATCTCTCTCTCACATGGAACATGGGTTGCACCATCTGCTCACTTTGGAAGTGTAATCTTGAGTCATACCCCATGCTTAAGCCACGGCTGTAACTTGCCTGACATGGAGAGGACTTGAGTGTATAGAGAGATGCCAGTTATAATCTTTTTGTGCACAAAGCCTTGGGCCTGCTTCAGGACTTCAGAGAATTGTTTGTGTCTGACTATGGCCCTGGGTTCTGATAAATCACCATTGCTGTCCCTACCATCCATTCAGGGATTGCTAGAGCCTTGGTTGAGTGCTAATGTTTTTATAATGTGCCTTCTTTGCAACAGATTGGGATCAGAAAGCAGGCTGTTAAATGCCCTTTGTTTCTCTTCAAACAAGGTTCTTTTAAAAATCATCACTTTCATCAAACCAGGGCTGTTGTCTCTGCTTGGCAGAGCCAACTGTGACCGCAGTCAGCACGGGTATTCTATCAAGCCACTCAAGCTCACTGTCAGCTGCAGGGGTCTCAAGCTTAGTGTCAGGAGGAGGATGGGATGAAGCTCTTGATTAATGTTTAAGTCCTTCAAGTACTCTGTCTTTGTGTCTAGGAAGCATCAGGGCATTTCTGGGATGATGAGGTGGAATCCTTGATTAGTTAAGGAGCCAGGCCTCACCACCAGCAGCAGAGAGCTCTCTAGATGGTGCCAGTGTATGGATCTCTGAAACCCATTCTCTGTCTTTTACTTTTGGATAACTTTGAGAAAGGTATCAGACTGTGTGAGCTTCATTTTTATTTTTTTCTTTCCTTCAGTGAAAAGGATTGCTTTTATTTGTGGAATAATAAAAACATGAAATTATTTCTCTTTATGCCTGGTTCTAAATCAATAAATGTTGGTTTCTTTGGAGTTCAGATTCCTCAACATCAGAGAGTTTCTGATATAAAAGAAATTTCAAGTTAAGTTAGCTGGGTAAAGTATTCTGCTACATAACATAAATTTATCACATGTATAGAAATGATATGGTGACCATGTTTTCTGATTCTCAAATCTGAAACTTAGATTAACAATTAGGAGATCATTTTGGGGACAATAGATTAAATTAATAACTATGAAGACAATAAAGTAAAATGTGTTATTAATAGCTTGGCTGAGGCGATTGTGAACTGGAGAGCCTTCATTTAGGGGCTGTCCAGTTTCTGTTCTAATAAAGGAATCCAGATTTTAGTATTCTTGTCTGATAGGCAAGACCAGAACTTGAAACATGTCCAATGCCCAGGCAACTCAATATCTCATAACAGAGCTAATTACATCTGGATGATTCAAATATATCGGTGGCTTTTTGCATGTGTTGACAAACTTTCTCTATAAAGGTCTTGATATTAAGTATTTTTGGCTTTTTGGGTTTGTGGTCT
Organism: Orycteropus afer afer; assembly: GCF_000298275.1. Taxonomy (NCBI): domain Eukaryota; kingdom Metazoa; phylum Chordata; class Mammalia; order Tubulidentata; family Orycteropodidae; genus Orycteropus; species Orycteropus afer. The sequence continues at coordinate 12,305,588 of NW_006921612.1, read as the reverse complement.
TGGTCACAACTGCTCACCTCTGCTGTTGTAAGGCAAGAAAAGCCATAGGCAATACATGTAGCAGTGGGTGTGGATGTGGTCCAATACATTTTATCTACAAAATTGTGTGTCAGGCTGGACTTGGCCTTATGGTCATGGTTGACTCTTGGTTTATTGTGTTAAATATATTATGTAGGTACATATTATATTTATCTAGTTTTAATTTTGAGTTTAAGAAACAAACTGAGGCATTGTCTGTTTTCTCAAGTTCCCTAATAATTTTACTCTTTCATTAAAATGAAATCAGAAATGTATAGCACACTTTTTTCTAGAAGCCCTGGTGCCACCATAGTAAAAGCAATCAGCTACTAACTGAAATGTCAGCCATTGGTAACCTTTCTGTGGGAAAAAGATGTGGCAACCCTGGGAGCCCTATAGAGTAGTTCTACTCAGTCCTACAGGGTCACTATGAGTCAGAATCAAGTTGACAGTAGTGAGTGGTCTTCTTTCAACCCCAAGATATGACATCTTTGTTTATTTTTCAGATGACAAGATTCTGATTTGTTTTAAAACCAAGTATTATGGATTTAATTGTGTTTCCCAAAACTATGTGTTAAAATACTAATCCCTACACCTGTATATGTGATCCTGTTTAGAAATAGAATTCCATTTGTTATATTATTGAGGTCATATCAGTTGAGAATTGTTCCAAACCTAATCACTTCTGTATTATAAGGAGCAAGACAGACAAAGGGACAAGCATAGAAGGGGGAAAGATATATACCAAGTGAATATCTTAAGTGGTGTCAGCAAGGCCATGTTCTCACCAAAGGCGCTAGAGGAAAATCCTTTCTTCTATTTTCTTGCTTCTTGTAGTCCCACGCTTTCCTCTGATTGCAGCTTCAGCACAGTTCCTTGGCCCATGCCAGATGACCCTCTGCCTTCTATCTATCTCTTGGTGTACCTTCTCTTTGATAGGACACCACTCAGACTGGATTCTCATCAACCTTCCTCCAGTATGACATCATGTTTGCATATCTCATTACCTCTTAAAGATGTTATGTCCAAACAAGGTGACATTCACAGATGCCAGAGGTTAGGACTACAACCATAACAACAAAAATTTAGAGTTTGGGAATTCAATCCACAACATCTTGAAAGGGCTTTCCAAGTGTAAGATATTCTTAGTGATGATAGAGAAGGGTGTGTCTCAGGATTATGAGCATTTATCACATAGTCAACAAAACTGAGCATGGGATAATGATGGAGAATGCATCTGCCTTGTTCCTTAGAAGCCAGAGGTCTAGTGTGTATGTGGGAAATGCAGAACATTCACAAATAGCTTACTATAATTACTGTGATAGTGTTGTGATAAAGACTTTCATTAAGCACTACGGGAGTAAAGAAAGAGCAATAGGAGTGATATGGAAAGACCTGGCTTTTGAAATCAGACCTGTTTGAGTTCAGGAATTCACATTTTACCATTTAGAAGTGAGATAGCATAGGATAATCCAATAAACCTCTCTAATGTAAACTAATTCCTCAAATGTAAAATAAGAGTGATAAGTAAAACATCACTGTTGTCGGGCTTCTATAAAGAGAGATGATATCTATGAAAAGCTTGAGATACTACTGAAATTTTAATAGGGACTGTGATTCCTGCCTGTCATGGGACAGAAGTGGGAGTGAAAGTTAAAAATGCTTACACAGAAACAATTACATCTGACCTGAGGTTTGACATATGAGTAGGAGTTCACTAACTGCAAAATTGAAAGTATGTCCTTCCATGTAGAAAATAAGAATGTGTACGACAGACTTAGAATGCACATTTCCGTGAGGTATGAAGGGAAAGTAGAGACAGTTGCAGCATCCAGAAAGTAATTCTTCCTGTACCAGATATAGGACACTTTGGGAATGCTTTTATAAGGTTTCTATATTAAGTGTATATTTTAATTTCCCTTTGCCTATCTCCTAGCTTCTTGTCCAGAGGAATTCTTTCAAAGTTATGGAAAATTAGAAGCATTTACTTACTAGCTTTGACAGGTGCTTATTACTTTTATATATATATATATATATATATATATATATATATATATAGACTTCTGTGGAAGTACAAAATACTATGAGCCCTGCCCTCCTGACGCTTTGGTTTGGAAAGAGTTCAAGTCCTGGTGCAGTGCCTGGACAGGTAAGTGTAGAGGAAAAGTAATGTTTTTTTTTTTTGTGTGTGTGTGTGTGCCTATGCGTGTTGAAGGTGGGGAGGAGGTTGGAGCAGCGATGGCAGGTTCTAGCCTGTCCTGCCCAGTGATTGATGCCCTGGCGTTCCCAGAGCGGAGCAGTGGGAGCCTGCAGAGCGGGCTGCGCAGGAGCAGCTGTTGGCGCAGCGCTCCTTGATCTGCATCTTGCGTTGCCCTTCCGGCGAGCCAGGTGGCTGCTGGCCTGCAGTGGTGGCTTTGCTGGAACTCATCTGCTCCTGCCTCAGCAAGGGCCGCTCCCGCTGTGCCTCTTGGGGTGTAGATCCCATTAGTTCCAATGAACTCGCCAAAACAATGTTGGAAAGATGACGCCTTAAGTGTTTGGCGTGGGGGTTAAAAAAAAAAAAAAAAAACATGCATGCAAGCACATACACCAAATCAAGCTGTTTGGGAAGAAATGTTCAGGAGAGCTCGGATGTAATTGTGCAGGTGCAGGGCTTGGGAAAGTGCCAGGTCATATGGGGTGCCATAGGTTTTGCATTAACATTTGTTAGGCTTGAGAAAGTCTCTCACAGAAACACCCACACAAAGACTTTAGTGTTTGTCATTTAGTAATAAAATCCGAAGGGGTGAGTGAAACTTACCATTTTTTTTTCTTCTTCACCTGGGAAGAAATTAATATTCTCTAAGTGAAATGTAAAATATCCTCATAAAGGTCTTTCAGGGGTCAAAGGAACCGGGGCGCCAATATATACTACAAGTAGCATTACTTTCTAGAGTGTTAACATGATTTCAATAGCTATTAGAGTACTGCATGTGTGTCTGTTGTAAAGAGCAGCAAGGGGAGCAGTGGGGACTGAGCAAAAGGAAGGAATATTAGAAACACATTTGCTGATCACCTTTCATGTGCCAGACACTCTCTGGGGCTAGGTAGGATTTATTTCCTGATCTGGACCCAATTTCACTTTATTTTTTACCATGCCCCGCCCTACATGATATTATTGTCTCCATTTTACGGATAAATAAAAGGTTAAGGAACTTGACTAAGGTCATATTAAGCAGAAAATTGTGGTTTGGAACAGATATATGGAGGATTCCATACTTTAAACTTTTTTTCCAATGCATCACATTGTCTCCTTGAAAAATTATTTTTAGAAGAAACAAAGTTTTGTGGAGGGTAGGTGTTTTTACACATACCATTATTACTCAAATACTGTCACATAACACACCTGTAAAATGGAAGAGCAAGATCTTCCTCATTCTTTAGAATGGTGAGGTAGGTTATACAGGCAAGTTTTCCAAGTAGCTGAAGCTTTAACTTTGTAATATCTAGACTTAAAAACTAGTAGACTACTATATTTTACTTTTACTATCATTCTTTTGGGAATAGATTTTATTCATCTGCTTGTTTGGTCATCTGTTCATTCATCATGTATTTATTTACATACATTTTATTTGATTCCAGTTAATTCATATGTTGAAAGAACAAACAAGTAAGCAAAATTATAAAACAATGTTGTTAGCACTATAGTGCTTAAATACAAATTTTCTTGAGAAAAAGATAGTTTTGCTGTGGAATTGTGTTGGATTTCTTCTGAGATATTAAATTATTTTTGGCATGTCTCTTATTTTCATGGCACATCTCTCTCATTGTTCTTTTCCAATTTGTGGCTTTGCATTCTCTCAGGGTCTCTGTTTGTTCATCTATAAAATAAAATGTTTGAAATGGCCACTGGACTATGCCTAACTGGCTGTGTAAGAAGCACCTGGACAGATTATACAAAATCTAAAATCAGAGATTTTATTTTTTTTAATATTTTATTACATTTTTGATGAAAAGTTGCACAGAAAAAAAAAATCTTCCCATTCAATAACTTCTGCACATATTGTTTAGTGATATTAATTATAGTCTTCTTTTTTTCTATGATTGCACAGAGTTTATTTGCTTCTTTATGTTTACAAAAGTAGAATAGCTGTCACAACAACCCGATAACAATTAATCTACTGTGGCTGATGTGGCCATTGCTCCATCCATATTTCCTGGGATCTCCATAAACATTTTTTTTTGTTGTTGAGAATGTATACAACAAAACATACACCAATACATACAGCAAAATGTATATAAAGCAAAATATACACCGAATTGTGCAACCATTCTCAACCTCTTTTTCTGAATAAACTCACTGCCACTCAAGGTTCCTATCTATCTTTCAAATTGTTGTCATTTTGATCCCATATTGATAGTTATTGAAAAAAACATGATGCTCAAGCAGAACTTTATTAGTAGTTAACCTAAACTATTGTTTGATTTTAAGATTTCAGGGGATATTTTTGTTTTAGTCTTAAGATTATCTCAGGGTAATAGTTTTCAGAGTTCATTCAGCCTCTATGGCTCCAGAAAATATGGAATCCATGAGAATTTAAATTCTGTTCTTCATTTTCCTCCTTTTGTTCAGTATTCTTCTATAGAATCACTGATCATACTCTTGAGTAATGGCAGCCAGGCATCATCTAGTTCTTCTGGTTTCAGGGCAAATGAAGCAGAGCAAGAAGGCAATTAGCAACACATTCCACATCCTTCTCCAATCCTGACTCTTCTTTTTTCTCCCTGTTGCTCCAGGCAAATAGAGAGCAATTGTTATGTGTTGAATGGCTGTTTGCAAGCTTTTAAGACTCTAAGCAGAACATAATGAACTAGGAGGTAGAACAGAAAAAACACTAAGCATATTATTACGCCAAGACCCTGACCCTCTGTGTCAACACCAACTTAACAACCTTCTTCATAAGCACAAATAAGTTTTGCTCTCTATATAACTGCCTTTTTTCATCTTTTTATATGTGTTGTCATATAGTATCTACCCTTTTGTGATTGAGTTATTTCACTCAGCATAATGTTTCAAGCTGCATCCATATTGTAGCATGTATCAAGACTTTGGTTCTTCTACCAACTGAGTAGTATTTTGTCAGCCCCAGGGTTACAGGTGAGGAGAGACAACGCAGGGACGCCCAGAGTAGCAGGCCAGAAGAGCAGGAGAAAGGGGATAAAAGCCATGAACCTGGAGAGAAGAGCAGTCAGCCCCAGGGTTACAGGTGAGGAGAGAACTCAGGGACGCCCAAAGAAGCAGGCCAGAAGAGCAGGAGAGAGGGGATTAAAAGCCAGGAAGCCAGATAGAGGTACAGTCAGCCACAGGGACCCAGGTGGGGGTGATACGAGAGGTCTCCAACAGCAGGACAAAATTGTCTGTCGGTTAGTCCTACTGTGGTGACATGTAGACGTGAGTTTTGAGGCAGAGCCTCTGGTGTTTAAAACCCAGCGAGATGCACCTGGTGCACAGGTAACAGCCC
>NW_006921612.1:12293084-12296784 GCF_000298275.1 Orycteropus afer afer | reverse complement strand
GGGATCGGGCAGTGTTTCGTTCTGCTGTGCATGGAAACGACTCCACCGCACTTAACAACAACAACATGTGCCAAATTTTGTTTATCCATTCATCCATTGATGGGCATTTAGAATGTTTCCCCCTTATGGCTATTTTGAATAGTGCTGCAATGAACATTGGAGTAGTATTTTCTGTTTGAGTCTCTGCTTTTCTTGGAAGGAAGGTTGGTCAATCTATTTCTGTAGTGATTCTGCCTCAGAAATCCAAGGAGGGGTCTCTATGAGTCAGGTCTGACTCCCGGCATGTAACAACAACAATTTAGGAATGAAATTGCTTGTTTACGAGGTAGTTCTATTTTTAGTTTTCTGAGGAACTGTCATACTGTTTTCCACAGGGGCTGAACTATTTTGCATGCCCACCAGCAAGGGATGAGTGTTCCAATTTTCCCACATGCCTGTCAACTTTGGTTTCTTTTTATTTTAGCCATCTTAGTCAGAGTGAATTGTGTCTAATTGTGGATTTGATTTGCATCTCCCTGATGGCTGACACTGAGTATCTTTTTAAGTGTTTTCTGGCCATTTGAATATTCTCTTTGGTGAAATGTCTGTTCAAGTCTTTTGCCCATTTTATGATTTGGTGATTTGGTTCTTTGTTGTTAAGTTGTCAAAGTTTTATATATATATTTTTGTTATTAGATCCTTATCAGAGATACGGCTTCTGAAGATACTCTCCCAGTCAGTAGCTTGTCTTTTCACTTTTTTATTAAAATCTTTTGATGAACATAATTTTATTTTATTAATTGTGTCTTATGCTGTTTCTGCTTTTGTTATTAGATGACCCATTGTTAAAAGCTAATCCCTATAACACTGCCCCTGCATTTTCTTAAGAATTTTATGGTTTTAGTTTATACAGTAAGTCTATAATCCATTTTGAATTTTTTTGTGTGTGTGTATGGTGTGAGGCTTGGAGCCTATTCATTTTTCTGCATGTGGAAATCCATTTTTTTCCAGCACCATTTACTGAAGAGACTCTTCATTCTCTATTAAATAGACTTAGCCCCTTTGTCAAAAATCAATTGGCCATAGACATGTGAATTTATTTCTTGACTCTCCTTTCTATTTCTTTGGTCTGTGTGTCCACAGTTATAGCAGTACCAGGCTGCTTTGATTATTCAATTTTAAATCAGAAAGTATAAGTCCCTTACTTTGTTCTTCTCTTTCAACATTGCTATAGCTATTTAGGGCCTCTTGACCTTCTACATAAAGTTGAGGATTGGTTTTGCTCATTTCTGTTAAAAAAAAAAAAAGGCTATTGGAATTTTGATTGGGATTACATTGAATTACTAGATAGTATTGACATCTTAATAAGATTAAGTCTTTGAATTCAAGAATATGTAATATCTTCCCATGTATTTCAGTCCTCTTTAATCTCTTTCAACAGTGTTTTATTATTTCCACTGTGTAAGTTGTTTATATCTCTGGTTTGGTTTATTGCAAGATATTTCATTCTTTTAGTTACTATTGTTAATGGAATTGTTTTCTTAGTTTCTCTTTCAGATTTCTCATTTCTGGTGTAAAGAAATCCAACTCATTTTTGTTGTTGAATTTATACCCTGCAACTTTGGTAAATTCTTTCATTAGCTCTACAAGTTTTATTAGAGACTCTTTGTGAATATATGTTTATATGTATATATATATATACACACACACACACATATATATATACACACATCATCCATGAACAGGAATTACTTTTTACTTCTTTTTTTCTGTCTGGATATCTTTTATTTCTTTTTTGTTGTTGTTGTTGTCTTATTACTCTTGTTAAGTCTTCTAACAAAATATTGCATGGAAGTGGTGACACTGTTATTGTTGTTGTTAGGTGCCGTTGAGTCATCTCTAACTCACAGCAACCCTATCTATGCACAGCAGAATGAAACACCACCTGGTCCCATACCAGCTCTGCAATCCTTGCTATTCTTGAGTTTGTCGCTGCAGCCACTGTGTCAATCCATCTCATTGATGGCATTCCCCTCTTTTGTTGACCTTCCACCTTACCAAGGTTGGCATCCTTCTCCAGGGAATGGTCCCTTCTGATCACATGACCTAAGTAAGTGGGACAAAGTCTACCCATTCTCACTTCCAAGGAGCATTCCGGCTGCACTTCCTCCCGGACAGATTTGTTAGTTCTTTTAGCAGTCCATGGTACTTTCAGCCTTCTTCACCAACACCACAACTCAAAAGCATCAACTCTTCTTTGTTCTTCCTTATTCATTGTCCAGCTCTCACATGCATATGAGGTGATTGAAAAATACCATGGCTTGTGTCAAGTGCACCTTAGTTCTCAAGGAAATATCTTTGTTCCTCAGCACTTGAAAGAGATCCTTTACAGCTAACTTGCCCATTGCTATACATCAAACGATGTCCTGACTGTTGCTTCCATTGGAGTCAATTGTAGAACCAAGCAATGTGAAGTCTTTGACAACTTCAATCTTTAATCCATTTATCGTGATGCTGCTTAGAGCTCCAGTTGTGAGGATTTTTGTTTGCTTTATATTGAGGTGTAATTCATACTGCAGACTGTATTCTTCAATCTTCATCAGTAAGTGCTTCAAGTTATCCTCACTTTCAGCAAGCAAAGTTGTGTTATCAGTGTTATCTCAGGTTGTTAATGATTCTTCTTCCAATCTTGATGCCATGTTCTTCTTCATATAGTCCACCTCCTTGGATTATTTGCTCAACACACAGGTTGAATAAATATGGTGAAAGGTTACAACCCTGATACTCTTCCTTCCTGATTTTAAGCCATGTAGTGTCCCCTTGTTCTGTTCAAATGACAGCCTCATTTTCTATGTACAGGTTCCTCATGAGTACAATTAAGTGTTCTGAAATTCCCATTCTTCTCAAAGTTATCCACAGTTTGTTATGATCCACACAATCAAATGCTTTTGCATAGTAAATAAAACACAGGTAAACAACTTTCTGTTATTCTTTGCTTTCAGCTAAGATCCATCTGACATCAGCAACAATATACCTCATTCCACGTTCTATTCTGAATCCAGCTTGCACCACTTGAAGTTCTCTGTCAATATACTGCTGCAACCATTTTTGAATTATCTTAAGTAAAATTTTACTTGGGTGTGATATAATGATATTGTTTGATAATTTCCACATTCTATGGGATCACCTTTCTCTGGAATGGGTACAAATATGGATCTCTTCCGGTCAGTTGGCCATGTAGCTTGTTCCAAATCTCTCGGTATAACTGAGTGAGTGCCTCCAATGGGGCATCCATTTGTTGAAACATCTCAGTGGGTATTCTGTCAGTTCCTGGAGTCTTGTTCTTCACCAGTTCCTTCAGTGCAGCTTTGACTTCTTTCTTCAATACTATTGGTTCTTGATCTTACACCACCTCCTGAAATGGATGAAAATCAACCAGTTATTTTTATTCTTTTTGTTACAGTGATTCTGTGTATTCCTTCCATCTTCTTTTGATGCTTACTGCATTATTCAATATCTGACCATAGAATCTTTCAATATTGCAACTTGAGGCTTAATTTTTTTCCCTCAGTTCCATCAGCTTGAGAAATGCTGAGAGTGCTCTTCTCTTTTGGTTTTTTAACTCCATCTAGGTCTTTGCACATTCCATTATAGTAACTGGCTTAGTCTGCTCAAGGCACTCTTTGAAATCTTCTTTTCAGCTTTTTTTTTTTTTTTTTTT
>NW_006921612.1:12265721-12285509 GCF_000298275.1 Orycteropus afer afer | reverse complement strand
TTTTTTTGGTATTTTCACGCAAATTCTTCTGCTAGTTGGGGTTTAGTCCAAATCTGCATCCTTTCCTTCAAGGCTCAGCGGTCCAAGATTATCTTCTGTATCAGTGTTAATTGGTTTCCCTTTTCTTTGTTGAAGAGGGTCTGTGCAATCCTTCTGCCTAGTCCGCCATCTTGCCCTGCCTCCCTTTTCAGCTTTTTTATCTTGTCATTTCTTCCATTTGCTTTAGCTACTCTCCACTCCAGGGTAAGTTTCAGAGTCTTTTCTGTCATCCATTTTGGTCTTTTCTTCTTTTCTCTACTTTTTAGTCACCTCTTTCTTTCTTCATGGATGATGTTCTTGATGTCATCCCACAATTCTTCTGGTTTTCAGTCATTTGTGTTCAATGAACATAAAATCTATTTTTTTTAGATGGTGTCTAAAGTCAGGAGGGATGTACTTAAGATCATATTTTGGCTCTTGTAGACTTGTTTTAATTGTCTCCACTCAACTTGAACTTGCATATGAGCAGTTGATTGTCTGTTCCACAATCAGCTCTTAGTCTTGTTTTGGCTGAAGATATTGAGCTTCTCTATTGCCTCTTGCCATAGGTGTAGTCAGTCTAATTCTTGTGTACTCCATCTGATAAACTCCATGTGTATAGCTGTTGTTTGTGTTGTTGAAAAAAGGTATGTGCAATGAATAAATTGTTGGTCTTGCAAAATTCTATCATGAGATCTCCAGCTTTATTTCTGTCACCAAGACCAAATTTTCCAACTACCAGTGATTCTTCTCTGTTTCCAACTTTTGCATTCCAGTCACCAGTGATAATTAACACATCCTGATCACATGTTTGATCAATTTCAGACTGCAGAAGTTGATAAAAATTTTCAATTTCCTCATCTTTGGCTTTGGTGGTTGATGTGTAAATTTGAATAATAGTCATATTAACGGGTCTTCCTTTTAGGCATATGGATATTTTCATATCACTGACAGCATTGTACTTCAGGACAGATCTTGAAACATCCTTTGTGATGATGAATGCCACGCCGTTCCTCTTCAAGCTGTCATTCCCAGCATAGTAGATCATATGGTTGTCTGATTCAAAATGGCCAAAACCAGTCTATTTCAGCTCACTAATGCCTAGTATATCAATCTTTATGTGTTCCATTTCATTTTTGACAACTTCCAATATTCCTAGATTCATACTTCATACATTCCATGTTCCGATGATTAATAGATGTCTGCAGCTGTTTCTCCTCAACTTAAGTCATGCCACATCACAAATGGAGGTCTCAAAAGCTTTACTTTATCCATATTTGTAAGGTTGGTTCTACTCTGATGATGCAGCTCTTTGCCAGTCATATTTTGAGAGCCTTCTGACCTAAGAAGCTCATCCTGGTGCACTGTATCAAACTATGTTTCCAGGCTGTTCATAAAGTTGCACAGTAATGTATCAGACTGTGCTATTCATAAAGATTTCCCTGGCCAATTCTTTGAGAAGTGGATGGCCTCTTCCTTCTTCCTAGTCTCTTTCAGTCTGTAAGTTGCATTGAAACCTGTGTACCATGTGCAACCCTGCGGGCATTTGAAACACCAGTGGCACCAGTGGCACAGCCTCAAGTCTCACAGCAACCTGTAAGCCACCATTGTATGACAAACAGACATAAGTTTATCTTCCTTAACTGTTTGAAAACTCTTCACTCTCTCCTTACCTGGATCCCTGTCACTGCTCGCTCTTTAGTCCCCCTGGCCTTTCTTTCTCCTGCTTTCCTGCCTCTTGGAGGTGGGGGTTGGGTCTCTCCCCTTACCTGGATCCCTGTCACTGCTTGCTCACTGCACACCCTTACCTTGTTCTTGATTTCAAACAGAAAGATCTTTTTCCTCCCTTAAGTATAATGTTGGCTGTTCGCTTTTCATATATGTCCTGAATCATATTGAGGAATTTCCCTTCTATTCAAATTTTCTTGAGGGTTTTCATCAAGAAAGGGTGTTTGATTTTATCAAATGCTTTTTCTGAATCCATGGAGATGACTGTGGTTCTTTTCCTTTATTCTATTGATGTGGTGTATTACATTGATTGATCTTCCAACATTGAATAGTCCTTACATTCTTGGAATAAATCTCACTTGGTCATGATGTACAACTGTTTTAACATGCTGTTAGATTATCTTCACTGAACTGAACCAAACCAAACTCACTGCCATCAAGTCAGATCCATCTCGTAGTGACCCTTCTTTGGGTTTCTGAGGCAGTGTCACTATGGAAGTAGATTGCTCAATCTTCCTTCTGAGGAGTGGCTGGTGAGTTTGAACTGCCAGCCTTCTGGTTCAGAGTCAAATGCCTTAGGCACTACACCACCAGAGCTCCCATTAGTTTTTTTTTTTTTGAGAATTTTTGCATGCAGTTTCCTTTTCTTGTGGTGTCTTTGTCTGGTTTTGGTATCAAGGTTATATTTGCTTCATAGAATGAATTAGAGCAAATTCACAGGTTATTAATTGGTAAGTTTAGATGATGGTAATCTAGAGATTTGTGATTTTTTTCCCCAACATTTCCCCAAATGATTCTGATGAATAGCCAAATTTTTGGAACATTTGGACTTGAAAGTCATATACAGGTTCAGAATCATGCCGATAAGTTTCTAATATTATCTTTTGTAGTGAGAGAAATTAAGATCTATAAAAGTCATGATTAAATGGGTATTAAAATTTTTGATTAATTCTTCATACTTATTCGTAATCTATGCTGTTGAAAGAAACAATATATCCTTTAAAAATTATGTATTAGCCAGGTTTAAATAAAGCACAGGGGACCTAAAGTTAAAGTTCTTAGTATTTAATCCACAATTGAACACTTAATTGTATTAGTCAGTTTTACCGCTGTAACAAATAGCTTCCAAGTGTCATGGCTTACATGAAAGATGCTTATTTCTTCCTTATGGGTCTACAGGTTGACTGTGGCTCAGCTTGGCTCTGGTTGGTAAAGCTTGAATTGGCTCCATGCTGCAGGTTAGGCTCAAGTCAGCCTGTACTCAGGCCAAAGTAAAGCTTATACTTGGAGTGTATTGTTCTCTCAGTGCAAAGCGAAAGTTTAAGAGGCTTGCAAAAACTTGCAATGCCTCTAAAAAAACTTGCAATGCCTCTAAAATTGTGTACTGGAAGGGTCTGAGCCATGTTTTCTCATATTCCGTTGGCCACAGCAAAGTACTTGGCAAGGCCGACATCAAGCAGATCTGAGATTGTGTTTCTTCCATGTCAGGGTTGGGAGGAGAAATACTTGACTGATAATATAATTTACACCAGCAGGGCATGGTCCACATATTGTATCATGAGCCATTAACATTATCTTTTTTTTTTTTTCCTTCAACAAAGAATAAACAAAGTTGGTTTCAAGGGATAGTCATAAAGCATTCATAACTTTTGAGGTTGAAACTAAGTGCCATGAAATATTAATTGCTTAAAGTCAAATATTCTAGATGAATTAAGGAAAACTTTTACTCTCCAATTGTGTTTGGAAATGGAAGGGAGGGAATACCAGAGGCCTGGAGTGTGGGAAAAAAATAATAACAAAAACTATTGCTGTCAAGTCAATTCCACCTCACAGTGACCATATAGGACAGAGTAGAACTGGCCATAGCATTTCCATGGCTGTAATCTTTATGGAAGCAGACTGCCATATCTTTCTTTTGTGGAGTGGCTGGTAGGTTTTGTGGGCTGGTGGGTATGGAGGCAGTCTTAAATAAATACTTGTTCTTTAGTAAATATAATAACAAAATTCATGTGAGTTTTCCCAGGACCTATGTTGAGCTCGTTTGGGGATTTTGTTAGTGAAACTAGACTATGAAGTTCTCTACTATGTATGACCTCTTCAGAGATTTTCATTGACTTTTTATTTTTAGCCCTTGGCGTATAATACACAAAGAATGAGGCACTAGAATGTAAGAATGAAAGCACTGTAACAGGATGTTTTCAAAAATGAAATATATTCTGTTGAGTGCAGTGCTATGGGTTTTGACAAATGAATAAATGAAGCAGTCAAGGTACAGAGCAATTCAGAGTTCCTGTAAGATGGCAGAATAGGCAGACAAACTACACAGACCCTCTTCAACAAAGAAAAGGGGAACCAATTAAGAGAGATGTAGAAGAAAATCTTGGACCCCTGAGCTTTGAAAGGAAGGATACAGAAGTGGATTAAACTCCATCTAGTAGAAGAACTTGCTTGAAAAGACCATAAAAGGAAGCATAAGGGGGTGCAGTCTGTCATCAATCCTCATGGCACAGACAGCATGGATATTGCCAAGTGGGGTTAGGACCTAAGAATGAACCTAAAATTCAGCCTGGCTAGCCAGGGGCTGCATGGAGGACAGCACAGGCAGCTGGTGAATACAAGGGGAAGCAGCAAAGAGGGAGACAGGATGACTTGTGGACTTTTGACTGCCCAGAGGGAGCAGCCATTTTGAATGTTTACAAGAGTTTCAAACATTTTGAATATTTAAAGCAACAACATTCTCTCAGTTCCAAGGACATAAGAATAAACTCCACTTGCCAGGGACCACAAGGATGTTCTGTGCATGAACAACTGGAAACATGCAATATTTCCCTCATAACTCTTATACCCCACACTGTCTTGGTGAATGGAGGTGTGACCATCCCTCACTCCCACCAACCTTTTGGGCTGGCAGGAATTCCTTCCCAGTCTCTGTGCTCTGACAGAGCTTTGGTGACCTGCCCCACCATGCCTAGATTTTTTTCCTTTTTTTTTTCAGTTGGTTTATTTTTGTATGTTTAAAGATTATTTTCATCATTTTTATTACTATTATTTGTTCTTCCTTGCCAGTTTCTAGTTTTCAACTTTTTTCTCTCTTCCCTGTTCCTGGATCCAATTCTTCTCTTTCTTGTGGTTGTCCCCAGTCCTTGTTTTTCTTTTTGCATTTTTTTCCCATTTTTTTTTCTTGTTTATTCTCCTACTCTACCGCTTTTCTCTTATTGTCCTCTCCACAGACATTGAAGGGTTTTACTTTTCTCTTTTTGGTGATTATTCTTGTGTGTTTATGTAATGTGGTGTTTTTTTTTTTTTTTGTCCTCTTACTTTTACTTTTTTTGATGATTTTTCAATTTTTGCTTTAGTCTAATTGAGTGAGAGACAGCAACTGTGCCCATATGATGAAACCACACCTGAACCTCCTGCAGCTCTATGTACTGAGTGAGATCCACCAGTTACTTCTCCACCAACTGGCCAATGATAAATGACCACCAAGAAAAGCCTGACTCACCCTTAGCTCCTCTTCACAAAGAGTTAACATATATCAAAATACAACAAAATCACAATGTCTCAGAGACAACAGACCATCACAATCCACACAAAGAAGCAAGATAAAGTGTTAGAAACAAGGGAGCAGGATACAGAACCAGAACACACCACTAAGGAAGAAGCAGCATTGGAACTCCCTCATAAGAAATTCAAAAGAATTGTACTTAAGTATCTTCAAATTTTTGAGAGACAAATGAAGGAAAACACTGACAAAATTAAGGGAAACACAGACAAAACCCTAGAACAATTTCAGAAGAAAATATAACAACAAAATTACAAAATAAATGAAAAATTAGAAATGATACAAAACCCACAGATAGAAATCCAGAAGATTAATACTAAATTTTCAGAAACACATAGATAACACAAAAGTCAAAGGAGCAGAATCGAACAATGGAAGACAGAATTAATGGGACTGAAGAAAAATACCTGAATTCTTCCTTGGATAAAGATCAATCAGAAAAAAAAAAGAGATCACAACAAAATGAAAAAAGCCTAAGGTTCATGTGGGATACCATCAAAAGGAATAACCTACGTGTAACTGGAATTCCAGAACAGGAAAAGAAAAACAAAACCTCTGAGAAAATTGTCCAAGATTTGTTGGAAGAAAACTTCCCTGATATGATGAAAGATGAGAATATATCCATTCAGAAAGTCCAATGAACCCCAAACAGGATAGACCTCAAAAGAAAATCGCCAAGACATGTTATCATCAAACTCATCAAAACAAAAGACAAAGAAAGAATCCTGAAAGCAGCATGGGAAAAAATGAAAAGTTACCTACAAAGAACAACCAATAAGAATAAGCTCTGATTTCTCAGCAAAAACCATGCAAGTAAGAAAGAAATAGATTGGTTTATATAAAACCTTGAAAGATAAAACTTTCCTACCTAGAATTATACACCCGGCAAAATTGTCCCTCAAATATGATGGTGAAATTAGGAGATATCCAGATAAGCAGAAATTAAAAGAACTTGTTAAAACTACACCAAGCTTACAAGATATAATAAAGGAAGTCCTTTGGACAGAGAACTAATAATAGCAAACAACAACTGACCATTAATACACAAGATGACATAACCCAGAAACCAACCCAGTTAAGGAAGTATCCAGAGTAAAATAAGCTTACAAGATTGTAAACAGGTAACGAGAGACATCAGTTGGCAAATGAGGACAACTACAAACCAAAAAGGGGAAAAAAATAGGGTAGATACAGAACTTGTAAGTGGTTAGGAAGTCAAGAGAGTTCTAAGATCGAATGGACTATTCTAAACTCGGAGAGAAAATTATAAAACACAGGGTAACCTCAAAGGAAAATGATAAATCTTCACATCACAATGAAAAAGAGGACAAGCATAAATTTAGTATTTAGCAAATGCTAAAACAATTGCAACAAAGAAAATGATAACACAATTCATAAACATAATGAGCCCAGCACAGAAAATTATATGGAACAAAGAAACCAGGAACACCATGAAAAAAACACATAACAAAATGACAGCAACCAATTCATACTTGTCGATAATTACACTGAATGTCAATGGCTTAAATACATCACTCAAGAGATGGAGAGTTGCAGATTGGATAAGAAAACACAATCCATCAATATGCAAGCTACAAGATCAACATTCAAAAATCAGTTGGATTCCTCTACACCAGCAAAGAGATTGATGAAAAAGAAATAAGGAAATCAATACCATTCTCAATAGCTACCAAAAAAAAAAAATCCTTGGGAATGAATCTTACCAAGGACACAAAAGACCTCTACAAAGAAAACTATAAAAGACTACTTCAAGAAACAACAAGAGATCTACATAAATGGAAGAACATACCATCCTCATGGATAGGAAGAGTGAACATTGTGAAAATGTCACTTCTACCCAAAGCAATCTATACATTCAATGCAGTCCCAATCCAGATCCCATCAACATTCTTTAAGGATATGGAAAAAACAATCACTAACTTTATATGGAAAGGAAAGAGACCTCAGATAACTGAAACATTATTGAAGAAGAAGAACAAGGTAGGATGTCTCATACCCCTGGATCTTAAAACCTACTATACAGCAACATTCCTCAAAGTTGCCTAGTACTGGTACAGTGGCAGACACACAGATCAATGGAATAGAATTGAGAACCCAGAAATAGATCCATCAACCTATGGTCAGCTGATCTTTGACAAAGGGCTAGAATTCATTAAATGGGGAAGAGATTGTCTGTTTAACAAATGGTGCTGGCAAAACTGGATATCCACTTGCAGAAAAAAGAAACAAGATCTCTACCTCACACCATACACACAAAGGATCTCCAGATGGATCAAAGACTTAAATGTGAAACCTAAAACTATAGAGTTACTCAAGGAAAATCTAGTGGCAAATTTAGCGGCCCTAATATAGGAGCTCTGGTAGCATAGTGCCTAAGGCACTTGACTGCTAACCAGAAGTCTGGCGGTTCAAACCCACCAGCCACTCCTCGGAAGAAACATTGGGCAATCTATTTCTGTAGTGATACCACCTCAGAAATGCAAGGAGAGGTTGCTCTGAGTCAGGTCCTACTTGATGGCAAATAACAACAACAACAACAATATATGGCATAAATAGACTATCAAGCATATCCTAAAATGCACAAACAGCATAATGGGATGTCTGGGACCTTTAAAAATTAAGTTTTTATGTGCTTCCAAAGATTTCTCCAAAATAATCAAAGGCGAGCCTACGTATTGGAAGAAAAAAAAAAAAAAATCAGCAATGACATTTATATAAAACTCCAAGATGTCAACAACAAAAAGACAAATAACCCAATTACAAAATGAGCAGAAGACATGAATAGACACTTAACCAAAGGATATTCAGGCAGTCAACCAACATATGAAGAAATGCTCATGATCATTAGCCTTTGCACACTCACACATGCACTGCCATTGAGTCAGATCCAACTCATTGCGACCCCTCCTTGGGTTTCTGAGGCAATATCACTACGGAAGTAGATTACCTAACCTTCCTTCCTAGGAGTAGCTGGTGAGTTTGAACCACCAGCTTTCTGGTTAACAGTCAAATGCCTTAGGCACTACACCACCAGAGCTTCCAAATCAAAACAATGAGATACCATCTTGCCCTAGAACTAGTAGCACAGTTCAATAAGACAGAAAATAACAAATGCTGGCAAGGATGAGGAGCGATTGGGACTCCCTTACACTGCTGGTGGGACTGTAAAATGTTACAACCATTGTGAAAAGCAGTAGGGTGATTCCTTAAAAACTTGGAATTAGAAATACCATTTGATTCAGCAATCCTATTACTAGGTATATATCATAAAGAAGGGAGAATTGGGGCAAGAATAGATATATGCACGCCCATGTTCTTCGCAGCACTATTTACAATAGCCAAAAGATGGAAACAACCTAGATGTCCATCAAATGAAGAATGGATAACCAAATTGTGGTACATATACACAATGGAATAGTATGCAAATCTAAAGAGTAACATAGAATCTGTAAAATACTGCATAACATGGATGAACTTGGGGGACATTATGCTGAGTGAAATAGGTCAATCACAGAAGTACAAATAATAATGTATTAGTCTGTTGTAAAAAAGTCAAGGAAAGTTTTATATATGGAAGAGAATTTTCTTTGTTGGTTAACAGTGATGGGACGGGAGGGAGTGAACACTGTTAGATAGGTAGAGACAAGTATTGATTTGGGTGAAGAGAAGGGCAATGTACCAAATGTGGGTTATCAATACAGTGGCATTGAAGAAGAAGAAGACATAGAGAGGTGCATGGGAGGCATAGAAACAAAGATGAACACGTTTGAACTTAGAGAACTGTTGTTAGTGAAGGCAAACTTTGATGTATGGGTGGATAGATGGGTGGACAGGCTGAACTATTAAGTATGTCTCTTCAGGGGAGAGTGTGCCCACGACCATGCACACGGTTGACAGACAATGTTTCTACAAGTGTATTGGTATGTTCTGTAAGAATTCCCAGGTATATAGTAGAGCTGACAAAGGACAAGGTTGTGGTCACATTTTGGCCACAGCCTGCTACCTAGAGAGAGCAAGTAGTTGGACCCATGGGCTTGGGACCTTGGTCACAGGGAACATTAAGCTCAATTGGCATAACATAGTACACAAAAACATTGTTCCACATCCTACTTTGATGAGTACAGACTGGGATCTTAAAAACTTGCAAGAGGCCATCTAGATGTAACGATGGGTCTCTCCTCATCCAGAGCAAAGAAGAATGAAGAAAACCAAAGACACATGGAAACAATTAGTCCAAGCAACTGGTACATCATGTGATCCTCAGCAGATATGACTACGAGACTAGAAGAACTAGATGGTGCCTGGTTACCACTGTTAACCACTAGGAGGGGGATCTCTGTAGGAGATCCTACACAGAGTAGGAGAACAATGTGGAACAAAACTAAAAATCATTACAAAAAAAAAAAAAGGACCAGGTATGCTGGTCTGATAGAATCTGATGGAGCCTAGCTGCCCTTCACTTCACCTACTCCTGTGGCTTCCAGCCAAACAAAACAGGCACATGAGCTGAACATTTACATTAGGTAGATACATTCCTTGGAGAGATCATGGGAGAATAGAAGGGATGTGTATGCACAGGTAGACATCTCTGGGGGACAGGATTCCATGGGAGGGAAGGAGACAGGAAAGAGGTAACTATGGGGAAGTGGGAAGAGAGCTCTTGAATTGTGGAAAATTGCAGTCAGTGTCATGAGACAAATTGCATCTGAGCTGACGTATGGAAAGTGAATTTTCTCTGTAAACTTTTGCCCAAATTACAGTAAAAAATTAAAAAAAAAAAAAAAAAGTTACAGAGCAATTCCATCATCCCCAAAACTCCCTCATGCTATCCATTGACCCTAAAACCACTTCCCCATCCGTGTATTTTTTCACATTATAGAATATTATATAAATGGAATCATCGATTATTTACCCTTTTCACTTAGAAAAATGTAATTGAGGTACATCTTTTTCATTACTATGTAGCAATTTCTTATATGGATGTAGTATAGTTCTTTATGCATTTGCCAGTAGAAAGATAGATGATTTTTTCCTGTTATTTTGGTTTTTCAGTAATTGTAAATAAAGCTGCAACCAATATTCTTATACAAGTTTTTTGGTAAATATAAGCTTTGATTACTTTTTTTTTTTTTTTAATTACTTTTTTTTTGGTAGTGTTCTCGCCTCTCCCCTCCAACCCCTAGTAACCACCAAAGACAATTTCCTTCCATATATAAACATTTTCCTTGACATTTTACATTACTGAGCTAGTATATTATTTGTCCTTCTGTGATTGCCTTATTTTACTCAGCATAATATCCTCCAAGTTCATCCACATTGTGCAGTATTCTTTAGATTCTACATTATTTTTTTTAGTGTTGCATAGTATTCCATTGTGTGTATGTGCAATAGTTTGCTTATCCATTTTTC
Source organism: Orycteropus afer afer (assembly GCF_000298275.1). Classification (NCBI taxonomy): domain Eukaryota; kingdom Metazoa; phylum Chordata; class Mammalia; order Tubulidentata; family Orycteropodidae; genus Orycteropus; species Orycteropus afer. The sequence goes on along the minus strand of NW_006921612.1, from coordinate 12,274,771 downwards.
TGCTGATGGGCTCCTAGGTGGTTTCCATCTTTTTGCTATTGTAAAAGTGTGCTGAGATGAACATGGGTCTGCATATATTTGTTCTTGTCTTGGCTCTCATTTCTTCAGGATATATACCTAGTAATGGGATTGCTGGATCAAATGGTATTTCTAATTCTAACTCTTTAAGGAATCACCATACTGCTTTCCACAGTGGTTGTATAATTTTACATTCCCATTAGCAGTGTATGAGAGTCCCAATCTCTCCACATCTTGCCAGCATGTTATTTTCTGTCCTCTTGAAGCTTTGTTTACTCTTGAAGAAATACATAGGAGTTGGATTGCTAGGTTATAAAAAATGTGCATTTCTATCTTTAGGGAGGGGTGTACAAAACAAAACAAAACTGCCAAACTGTTTTCCAAAGTGGATCTTCAATTTTACAACAACAAGGTAAGAATGCCACTTGTTTTATTCCACTGACAGCACTTAGTGTTGTTTGGTATTCTTTGTTCATTTTGTCATAGTTTTAAGTCATTTTAGTAGATATGTAGTGGTGTTTCATTAGTTTTAACTTGTATTGCCCTAATGGTCACCATAGAGTCCTTGGTGAAGTTGTTGGCTGTTAACTGAAAGGTTGGAGGTTACAATCTACCAGTCACCCCATGAGAGAAAAGATCTGGTGATTTGCTCCCTATAAGATTATAACATGGGGAACCTTGTTATAATATAGGGTCATTATGAATCAGAAGCAACTCGGTGGCAACAGCAACAAAAATGGTCACAATGAGTTGGAGCCACAGGCTTCAAACTCCTTTAGCATTAGATTCAGGATGTGGACTGGTATATCAAAAAATTATTCAATGTCTACTTCATCCCAAGATTCAGGTTTCCTCTTTTTACTGTACCTCAAAAATATTCTTTCCCCTCACTTTTTTAATTCTCCTGGAAGTTTTCCATTGTTGCTTGTTACTCAATGCTTGTTAGCTGATGATCAATAGCATCTGCCTGAGGTAGACAAGTGCTCACATTCTATTTGTCCCTGCAAGTGCCAATGTTTCCCTAGATTTTGGGATACTTATTTTCTTTTTTAAATTTTTATTGTGGTTTGGGTGAAGTTTACAGAGCAAATTGGTTTGCCCTTAAACAATTCATACACATTTTGTTTTGTGACATTCACTGTAATCCCCATAATGTAATAGCATTCCCCTCACTTCCTCCCTGTGTTATCATTTCCATTCACCCTTCTTTCCTATCCCTTCCATTCTTCTGTGCTTTATCCTTGGGCAAATGCTGCCCTTTGGTATCACATGGTTGGTTGTTCTAGGGAATACATATGTCCCTGGTGTTATTGTTTATCTTATAGTCCTGTCTATCATTTGGCTGAAAGTTGAGTCATGGGGGTAAGTTCAGTTCCAGGTTTGGCAGGTGACTAAGAACCAGAGTTTCACATGTTCTAACACTCTCTATCAGACTGTTGGACCAATTAGCCTGGTATCCTTTCATATTTTAAGTTTTGTTCCAAAGTTTTCTCCCATTCTATCCAGGACCTTCCATTGTGATCTATTTCAAAGTGGTCAGCAGTGGTAGCCAGGCATCATCTAGTTCTCCTGGTCTCAAGGTCATGAAGTAGTCCATTAGTCCTTGGGACTAATTATTTCTATGTGCATTTGATTTTCTTCACTGTTCTTTGCTCTGGATGGGGAGAGACTAATAGTTGCACCTCAGATGGCCATTCATAAGCTTTTAAGACCCCATAGCTACTCCTAAGAAAAATGTAGAGCTCTATCTTTGTGGACTAAATTATGTTAATTGATCTTGATGTCACCAGACTATGGTCAATTCAGGTTCTTTTCCCTGTGGGCTCAACTCTCGTATGAGTTCAGATTTTGCAGATTCTTTCTTTCTTTATTTCTTCTTCTTCTTCTTCTTTTTTTTTTTTTGTCTAAGTAAGGGTAGTGATAGTGTTATTTCCATTTTCCTACAATCCTAGCAGAACCATTCTTCTAAAGGGACTTGGTGTTACTTAGAGCTTTTACTGAGATGACAAAACTGAGAATAAAAATTAAGAAGCACTCCTTACCTTTTAAACAAAGCTACTAGATCATCTTTAGGGGTTCTGGTGGCATAATGGTTAAGCAATTTACTGCTAAACAAAAAGTTGGTGATTCTAGCCCACCAGCAGTTCTGAGGGAGAATGACCTGAAAATCTGCTCCCATAAAGATTATAGTCTAGAAAACCTTAAAAGTTTTACTGTGTAACACATGGTGACAATATGAATCATAATCAACTTGATGATACCCAAGAAGAACAACAAAGATCATCTTTGCAGTATCTGGAATACTAGTTCTGTGTTTCTTAGCCCCTCTACTATCTCTAGACTATTTAGAGGAGAATATAGCTCAGAATGACCCCCACTATGTTTCAAAAGCTAAATCTTTACAGAAGTAGATTGCTTCATCTTCCTCTCACAGAGCAACCGGTGGGTTTGAACTGTCAACCTTCTGGTTAGCAGCCAAATGCCTTTAGCAGTATGTCACCAGAGCTCCTTACTTCAATTTTTAGTAGTGAGAATTAATTTGTAGAAACCATTAATGGAGAGAATCATATGCAGCTTGATGATGATGAGGGTAATGCCTCAAAAGCACACCTTATTCTCTAGAGTACAAGCTCTGGTAGCATAGTGCCTAAGGCACTTGATGGCTAACCAGAAGTCTGGTGGTTCAAACCCACCAGCCACTCTTCAGAGGGAAGGTTGGGCAGTCTACTTCCGTAGTGATACTGCCTCAGAAACCTAAGGAGGGGTCATGATGAGTCAGATCCTACTTGATGGCACATAACAACAACAACAAACACTCTAGAGTAGAAATATCTGAAGGAATAAAGTTAGCTGATTCTGCCACCTGGTAACAAAGAAAAGTTAAAAGACTTATGTGGAACCACATTTCATTCTTTAGTGTTTAGAAAGACAAAATTATAAAGAATGCCCCTTGTGTCAGAATGGACCCCATAGAAATAGCTATATTTGGGACATTCTGAAAAGTCTCAACCCCAATCTGTCTGCCTGGGAAAAGTGACCCCAACAAAAACAGTTTGTCCCAACCTTGCTTTGAAGAAGTATTAGAAGGAGTCAGTTAAAAAAAGGAGTCAGCTAGGGAAATATTTGTGCAGAGCAGCACTGGGTATATCCCAAGAACCAACAACTATGCTCATTGAGTTTCAATGGTATCAGTCAAGATCATACTGTATTTCATTGGTTCCAAAGTAAGTTGTGTTTTCAGCTTTAAAAAATTATTTTAGAGCATTCTGAAATTGTGTTGCCATTAATAGTTGATTATATCTCACATTAAAATAAATATAATAATTCTGTTTTCACCTATTTAACCACTGCTTCCTCCTTCAAAACTTGCAGAAATCATTATCAGAAAAAAAGTTATTGGGAGAAGAGATGAAAGAAATCAACCATGCCTCTCTCCTTACTACTCATCTTTAGAATAATAGATCTGGCCTGTGCTAAGGATGGAAGAAAAGGCTTTATATTTTATAAAAGAAGTTTTGGCATTAAACTTGACTAGTTTTTTTTTTTTTTTCATTCATTTTTATTTTTCTAGGTCAGGATGTGGCACCTGAGAGTGTAGATGTTGTCAAGGAGAAATTTTGAGAGTGGAAGTGAAAGCTTACGAAAAAGAAGGGAGGGTGAGGAAGGGTGACTCAGCTATAAGAAATTCTAGATGGAGGACAGTTTAAAGAGTACTTTGGATTCTAAGTGCCTTGCTTTAAGGATTCACTTCCCATGACCCATAAACTTTCAGCAAACATTCTGCTATTCCCAATAACTTCCTATTCACTCTTGCTATGAAGAGAGTGATCAAAGAGAAGGGCCTCTGATTCTTATTTGGGTTGATACCAGAGCAGAGATAAAGGATTATCCATAAATTGCAAAGAAAAGAACAATATGGCCATGGCTGGAAGTTAGTGCACAAATCTTTGAGAACATATATCTCCTTCTGGAAAATGCAGAGAAATCTTGGGCAAGATGCTGACTTCCACAGTCTGAAAAACATTAACAAAATCTGAGCCAGTCCTCACTAGACCTGCAGGGGAGGTGAGACTCCACCACTGGCACTGTCCTGTAATGGAGGTGTGGGGAAGGGCTGCTAATTCTCCTGGGGGCACAGGCAAGAGGCACAGAAGAAGTGATTCCCATGCTCGCTCATAGAGAAAGAAGATCTCAGAGAGGTACTAATGGAAAGAGGCAGGAGCTAAATAGATAGAAGGGAGCAGGGACCTGGACCATTTGCAAATCAGGATATCACAGCTTGGAAAATAGACACATTGTTATGAGCAATGTCTTGGTTCTCTAGTGTTGCTATAACAGACATATCACAAATGTATGGACTTTAACAAACAAGAATTCATTCTCTTATAAATTAGGAGGCTAGAAGTCCAAATTCAGAGTGTTGGCTCTAGGGGTTGGGTGAAGGCTCCTTGACCTTGGGTTTCAGCTCTGTCTCCTGTTCCAGGCCTACTAGAGCTGGAGGCTTATTCTGACTCACAAAGCTGCTGGCTGCTGAGGCTGATGAACTCAAGAGCAACAAGTAAAATGGCACAGTCCCAAGAATAGAAGACAGCACAGAAGGCCACTAGTTCAAGTTCAGGAACAATCCCAAGAGCCCAGGCAACATGGCAGTCCACTGAGATAAAGACTCAGCCAAATGCAGGATCCAGATATGCCAAAAGATCAAGACCTTTCTCAAAATTTCTCCTTATATACTGGAAGAAGGCCACACCCTGAAGGCAGCTACTTAGCTACTCACAGCAGATTCAGCCATGGAGGTGATTACAATCCCATCATGGGGAATAACTACATCCAGTTGCTCAGCCACTCAAAACCTGGGTCCAGACAAGTTGACAAACAATCTTAACTACCACTGCTACTCAGCTGCTTGTGGTAGATCCCACCATGGAGTTGATTGCCAGTCTCATCATGGGGAACCAGCTGCCCAGCCACTCAACCAGGCCCAGCCAAGTTGACACAAATTTAATCACTACACCTGGTATGAGACTCTCTTCTAGCATTTATTGTTGTTGTTGTTATGTGCTATCGAGTCGGACCCAACTCATAGCGACCCCTCCTTGGGTTTCCAAGGTACTATCACTATGGAAGTAGATTTTCCAACCTTCCTTCTGAGGAGTGGCTGGTGGGTTTGAACTGCCAGCCTTCTGGTTAGCAGCCAAGTGCCTTAGGCACTATGCTACCAGAGCTCCTCTAGAGTTTACAGTCTACTACAAAAGTGGATATGTGTTGTGGTTCTTTAACTAATACTAAGTTTGTTGAAGAAGATAAAAACTGTACTTTATCTCTGAGTTCCTGATATTCATTATTTGTCTTTTATAGCAATAAAAGTAAGTATGTTTATTTATTGGCTAATGTGGCTTTAATTCATGAATCAGTAAAAGGAAAAAAAAAAAATATATATATAGTTTTCTTTATCTACTACCTACTATGTGCCCAGCAAGTGCTGGCATTTTCTCACCTTTCCCTCATGATAATACTTCAAGTATGTGTCATGCCTACTTCACCTATGATAGAGCTAAGGACCAAAAATAAAATAATTTGCTCATGATCACAAAGACAAAGAAAAAAGTTATAACTTTAATTGATGTGATTAATTATTACTTAAACATGTGATTCTGAGACCAAAAAAACAAAACAAAAACAAGACACCCACTACCATCTAGTTGAGTCTGACTCATAGTTGACCTCCACCGTGTTCCAGAGGCAGTAAATATTTATGGAAGTAGATTGCTTCATCTTCTTCCTGCAGAGTGGTTGGTGGGTTTGAGATGCTAACCTTCTGGTTAGTAGGCAAGTACTTTAGGCACTGCACCACCAGAGCTTCTGCTCCACACCAGATTCTGCAAATTACAAGCCCAAATGTACCCAGCACAGGGTTCTGACACATGATAGACACTTGATACATAATTTCAAATGAATGAATATATTTTAAAAATGAATGAATTTTTGTAAATCGAGCCATCCATTTCTATTTATGATTGGAATAAATTGTGAGATAATTTTTCTACTATTATTTCTGTATGATCAATTTTAGCTAAGAGAAACCAAGCCAAACTAAATAAGAACCTTTTATACTTTAGCCAGAACCAGGGGAGACTCAAGAATCAAATGAGAAAACAAGTATGAAAATGCTATAGAAATAGAAACTATTAACAATTTTTATCATATTTCTTTTGATTTTTCCTACATGTCAGGTAATTTATGGTCTCTAAACAGTCATCTAGGTGCCCTTTGAAGCTCACTTAAGGAAACTCACAGTGAATCCTTTTGTGAAAGCAAAAAAGAAATCTCTTTCTCTCCTTGTGTGTGTGTGTGTGTTTTCCTCTTCTCGCTCTCTCTCTCTCTTTTTTTCTCTCCTTCATTCAACATAGTTTATGGAGCCAAAGACACTATCCTGGGCTCAGGAATATTAAGATGAAAATGTCAAGGTCTCTAACCCCCAGAAGCTTATGCATATATAACAACAAACTCATATACACATATTTCATACTTTTGCATATTGGCATTTCTCAAAACATAGCCCAGGGGAATGTGCTGCCTTTGTGCTATTGACGCTCTTCCTTTCTGGCTTGCTTATTCTTTGTTTTTGGCTCTGAGTAGATGCACGTCTGTGTGTGTGTTTTAAAGTGCAGTGAACTGCATAGTAAAGTTCTTTTTCTCTGCAGATTTTGTAGGTGTAACATCTCAGCCCACACAGCCCACCTGCTCCAAACTCTGTTTCATCTTTAACAACTGGTGTTTTTAACAGTGGTGCTGACTCTGGATTAGTTACTGAAGCATGAAGCAACCAGATAGATCTAAGTTACCCTGCCTGTTGAGGGGAATTTGGAGCCAGCTGTCCAAGTTTTCACAGCCAGACCTCCTGTCCAGTCAGAAGAAAGGAAAGGTACAGGCCTGGAAATGTCACAAGTGGGGAGAGAAGTAAACAGAAGAAAATGATTGAGCTGTGGGTATGCTTAAAAGAAAATAAAAAGAAACAAAAAGTATAAGGAAGCAAACCTTCTCAGTATGCAGGTGTACAGTTAATACAGTTAATATTTTGGTTTTAATTTCATGTGATTTCACAGGAATTGCCTGTTCCTTTTTTTTTTTCTTTCTTTTTTTAAGAGACATGACCTTATCTAACAATGACATGACTCCTGGCTTCCATGTGACCTTTCAGAGTGACACTCACTCTGAGTGGCTATGAGACCTAAGAGGACTCTCCTAAGCTTTACAGATGGGAACATCATTTTATAACAGAATTGTTCCAAGATAGAAATTTTTAAGAATCTCAATTAATAATCATCTGGTAGACTTCAAAGGATCATGCTTGATGTTCTTCTACTGTTACACACCACCACTTCCTCCTGAGAGTGATGAGCCATTTCTCAGTCACCCTTGTGGCCCTCGTTGCCTCTCCATCCCCATCATCAAACCCTCATTTGTCTTCTTTAGATTCTTTTAACAGTATTTTATGGCAACTGCTGCAATTGTTGTGATGACTTAAGTGCTATTTAGAAATACTGGTCTTCCTTTCTCTCTCTGGGCTGATAATAAGTTTGTGCTTTTATGTTCCTAAAACTTAGAATATCTATGTGACTTTCTGTGTCCAGTAAAATGGGAAAGAAAACACCATGCATGACATCTGGGAAAAAGCTTTAAAAACTAGTATATGCTTTACCATAACCCTTTCCTTCTGCTATGACAGCCAGCAATATTCTAGGTACAGGTGTACCTCACAGATATTGTGGGTTTGGTTCCAGACCACCATGATAAGGTGAATATGAAAATAAAGCAAGTCATAGGAATTTTTTGGTTTCTCACTGCATATAAAAGTAACAGTTACACTATACTATAATCTATTCGTTGCACAATAGCATTATGGTAAGTTGGAAATATTATGAGAATTTCCAAAATGTGACACCAAGACATAAAGTGAGTGCATGCTGTTGAAAAATGATGCCCATAGACTTGCTCAATGCAAGCTTGCCACAAATTTTCAATTTGTATAAACCACAATATCTGCCAAATGCAATAAAGCCAAGTGCAATAAAAGGAGGTATGCCTATAATCGCTGTATTGTCACCAGGTTTCCAGAGTAAAATAGATGATGTAAAGTAGGCCCCTCCATAAATATAATGGAAAATTTGCATGAAAGAGACATAAATATGTGTGGTTGAAGACTGTCCTGACTAATGCAATTGCATAATCAGAGTCCACCTTCTACTATAATGTTTGAAAATGTGAGTTGCTTGTTTACTTATTCTCCTGCAGATAGGGCATGGGCATGCATGCCATCCAGTTCTACCCAATGTGACTTGAGTCTGCAACATCCCTCCAACATTCATTAAGGCAGTCTAATAAAGGTATCTCCAGCTAATAGTTAAAATAGCCCTACAAAGCAAAATAGTGCAGTCCAGAATAATAGTTCTCTGAGTCTCTAGTTTAGTCCAGGAATAGGTTTTATAATATCTAGAGCAGGGATTTGCAAACTATGGTTGTAGGCCCAATCTGGCCCATTGACATATATTTTTGCAAATAAGATAGTATTATAGCCATGCTTATTTGTTTATGTATTGTCTTTACTGTTTTCCTAGGTGAAAAACAGAGTTGTGAGGTTACATTAGAGATCTTATGATAAACAAAGCAAAAAATATTTGCTACCTGGTAGCAGGCCGGAAGAGCAGGAGAAAGGGGATAAAAAGCCAGGCCCCAGACAGAAGAGCAGTCAGCCACAGGGTTACAGGTGAGGAGAGACAACTCAGGGACGCCCGAAGTAGCCAGTGGAAAGAGCAGGAGAAAGGGATTTAAAAGCCAGGAAGCCAGAAAGAAGAGCAATCAGCCAAAGGGATTAGTTGAGGAGAGGAAACTCAGGCCCGCCCAAAGCAGCAGGACCAGAGAGCAGGAGAAAGGGGATAAAAGCCAGGAACCCAAACAGAGGAGCAGGCAGCCCCAGGGACAACTCAGGGATGCACAAAACAGCAGGGCAGAAGAGCAGGAGGAAGGGGATT
>NW_006921612.1:12249766-12260347 GCF_000298275.1 Orycteropus afer afer | reverse complement strand
GTGATGGTCTGTTGTTTCCAAGGCATCATGGTGTTGTTGTATTTAGATCTCTGTTAACTGTTTGTGAAGAGCAGGCAAGGGTGGTTCAGTTTTTTCTCGATGCTTTTTTTTTTTATCATTGGCCCATTGATGGAGAAGGAGGAAGTGGCTCTTGCTCAGTAAGTGAAGTTGCAGGAGGTGTGGGTGTAGTTGTGTCTTATGAGGACTGGACTGTTTTTGTCTCCCACTCAGTTAGACACCAATTACAACTGAATAACCATGAAAAAAACTAAAAGCCCATGGACGAAAAACACACCATGTAATCACACATGAACAATAATGAAAAAAAGAGAAAAGGGAAAAAAAAGAAGAAAAAACAAGCAAATCTGCAATATCTGTAGATAGGGCACAAAGAAGGAAAAAAAAAGAAAAAAAGTAGGGAGGGATAATAATATGAAGAAAAAATAGGAAGGTTGCAGAAAGAAAAACAAGGAATGGGGATATCATGAGAAAAAAAAATGGGGAAAAGAAAACAAACAAACAAACAAACAAGCAAAAACCCCTTAAATTGGGGGGGTGGGGCAGAATTTCAAGCAGGCACAGGGAAAAGAAAACTGTTGCTGAAAACTAGGACCTGGTAGGGGAAGATTAAGAATAATAATAAAAAGGACAAAGTTATTAATAATATTAGTTGGTTTGAAATGGACAAATACAAGCAAACTAATCACCGGGAAAAAGAAAGTGAAAAAGAAAAAAATTAAAAAGAAATAAAATAAATTAAAAAAAAAAAATTGGTGGAGGACTGCGTAGGGCACCCAGGCTCCTTCTGAGCACACAGACTGTGATGGAGTTCTTGTGGGCCCAGAAGGTAGGTGGGAGTGGGGCTGGCCACACCTCCGTTCACCAAGTGGGTGTAGGGTGTAGTAACAAGAAGAATGTACCTTCTCAGTCTTGCAGGCCCCGAGTGTCCTTGGGGTTGTACCACTCAGGAATTTCCAAGCCGTTTGTGCCATCGGGGCTCTCAGGTCCCTGCCAGACCGCAGCTCCGTATGTCTCCTTTTTTGGTATTTTCACGCAATTCTTCTGCTAGTTGGGGTTTAGTCTACTTCTGTATCCTTCCCTTCAAGGCTCAGGGGTCCAAGATTATCTTCTGTGTCTATATCAATTGGTTTCCCTTTTCTTTGTTGCAGAGGGTCTGTGCAGTCCTTCTGCCTAGTTCGCCATCTTGTGCTAACTCTCAGTTTTGATTTCTCTTACCTTGAGTCTTTGATTCCAATGTTTTCCACAATCTCTTCTCTAGCTAAGATCAGGATGACTTTGGCTTTTGCATGAAATGCAGGACTTGAATGCTTTGGATATTTCCCTTTGCTTAGGATAATCTTTTCTCTCCTTCTTTGCCTGACATGATCAAATAGGTTTCAGCTTAAAGATCGCCAGAGGACTTCCCAGATTGCTCATATAAAATTGTATTTTCTTATTTTACTCTATTAGCATCCTTGATTTCCCCTTTAGCAGCACCCATCTCACTGGTAACTTCTGCCTTCCATACTAAGCTTCACAAAACCAGAATCTAAGTCAGCCTCCTTCTCAACTTGTGTCCTGAAGACCTGGTAGAGGCTTATGGAAGAGAAGATGTCCAACAAACCCTTTAGCACTAACAGAATGCTGAAGCCTGGAATTATGAATTGTAACTCATGATGAAGTTTTGGTAATGTTAGTTTAAAATATTCAGAGTGTACAAGTGTAACTTAGTTTATTTCTCTATAACTGAATTACCTTGCTTTGAGCAACAGCTCCAGCTCTGCTTATAAAAGGATATTTAGTTTTTAATTCCAGTGTCACAGGACCTCAGTTTAGAACTCAGTTGCTTCCTCTTTGTACATTATCCAGTCAAATTCAAGGTTCTTGACCTTTTCTTTTATACTTCTGAGGGAATGGAGTATTTTTTTGGCTCTGGGAGAAGGTTTGTAGACCAAGGTCATGTTCAGCTTGGCTAGTTGGCTTCTGTCCTATAGACTGGGATGACTCCTCCTTATTATGCTGCCACTCCCCAACAGATGTAAAGATACATAAATTCTGCAACGTTCCTGCACTTTACTTCCTTGAGATCATAGGGCAGCTTCCAGGCACACACTAGGCCCTTCATTTATCCTGCTCTCAAGCTTTGTACTGAAGATTTAAGGTAGAGGCCTGGCTTTCAAGTTACATCCTCTCTAATATTCCTTTCTCCCACCAGGTGGTTGATTGTTTATTTTCTGTTCCAGAGGTGGGAAACCTTTCCTTACAGCATCAACCTGTATTCTTATATATAATGGTATGAAATTGATGTATTGTCTCTGTGCCAGGTTATGAGAATATTTTAGAAAAAGATGCTATAGTCAAAACAAGCCTTTTCTCATTCTATACGCTGCTTCCTACCATTAAAAAAAAAAAGTTGTACTTCCACAATTATTGCCTCTAAAATGAGATCCAATGATCTTAATTTGGAAGACTGAATATCAATATCCAATGACAATAATCTCAATCTTTCCTGAGGTATAATATATTTCTTATTTAAAAAGAAGGTTCAACCCTGCATTCTAAAAGCCCACAGATTAGTGGTAGTTTCAGATCCATAAACAGATGACTCTCTTACATAAAGAGGAAACTCTAATGAGAGAAATGTGTACAATCATGCAACTAAAGAAGGGATGTATCTAACTCAGCCCTGTCTTGATTCCATTGATGACATTCTCCAGTCCCATGTAAACACCCATGTCTTCTTAGACTTTCCCTCCAATTGCAATGCTTTATCCCAGATTTTTGTTACATTGGAAGAAAAATCCTTATCAAGTACTTCTAGTTTCAAAAGCATTATGCTTGCTACCATGTGAAATGGAGATGAATCCAATCTCTGAGGAGCCACAAAGACACAGAGGTGAAGGCACAATAGAAAAAAAAAGGTGGGGGAGGCAAAGGCTTTAGAACTTCAGATCCACTCCCAAGTGAATGAAATAGATAATAAGTGCAAAGAACACAGGTGTGATGTAGCTAATTGAAAGAAGGCATTTTCTGTATATCCTTGCGGAGAGAATCTGGTATTTCAAAATCCTGACTTCATTCTGCCAAGATTGTAGTAAATCACTTAAAACTAGGAAGCCAACAGTACCTTAAATGGATTCCTAGATTGAGCCCAAAATTTATCCAGGTCTCCTGTGTGTCTGTTTACTGCGTTTGATCCTTACTTTCATATGATCTACTTCTTGTCAACTGGTGTCCTCTGATGTCCGCTTTCAGGGCCTTGATTACTCATGTTTTGGTTTTGGATTTTTCCTTCTAGCCTGTTGAAGTCTTCTCCCTAAGCTCAATGTTGCTCAGACTGACCTTTCTGTGCTTGGCTCTTCCTGACTCATCTACAGCAGCCACAGTTGTAAAAGTTTCTCTGAACACCATCAGTACCTAAAGCTTAGCATTCCTAGGATCTGTCTCCTTCCGTGGCTTCAACCTCAGGAAGTAAGGTGTTGAAACAAGGGTGGAAAGTAGGACTTTGTGCTTCCTCTGCTCTTTATTTGCTGTCAGAATGAATTCTAATATGAAACTAAATTCCTCATCTTCAGAAAATGGCCAAGGGTTCTGATACACATCTTTGAGAGTGTTCCTTATTTGTTACAAGCCCTGGCATAGATTCACAAAGCACAGACTGTTTCCACTGAGGAGGATCTCAGGAATCCTTTTACTAAATGCCTTATTTCCCCCCTCTTTTGATACAGAGAGGTTTTGAGCAGGAAGGGGTCTTTGGAGACATCAAAAACATTCCATTTTACAGATAGAAAAGCACAGTTCACATAGAGGAAATAATGCTTTCAGTGACATAATGCCAATATATGGGTCTCTAAGTTGGCTACATATTTTAATCAGTTGAGAAACATTAAAAATACAGATCCCTAGGTCTCCTCCTCTCCCCATCAATTCTGGTATAATTGGTCTGAGGTGCTGTGTCGTCACTGAGATTTTTAAAACTCCCCAGGTAAATCTCATGTACAGACAGAGTGAGACCCCCTGAGCTGGTTAGTGGCTTACCCTGAAATTAACAGGTGTTCTGTTCCAAAGCCTAGCAGGAGTAATTATCTTTTAAGAGTAGGGGCTTGGATTTCTTGTGGGTCACAGTGTCATGGAAAATTGGAAGAGGAATCTCAAGGCCCTTCAGTGACTCTCAGTATTTTGCCTATCGCTTTTGCCATCATTCTCAAACTTTCCACTGTTCAGCAATACCTTCTCAACTGCCAAATCTGCAGAGTAATCCTCAGTTTTAACAGCCTCTGGAAAAATAACAGTATTTTTCTCATGGACTAGAAACTTAATGATTTATTAACAAAAGAAAATGAAAAGTATGCTTTCTGGTACCAAACAAAAAATTCTCACACACTGTAAATCTTGTTCAGATAAACGTTTATTTCAACATGCAACACCTTTTATTCAGTGTGGCGGAAGAAACCATAATAAACATGAGCAATCACCCACAGGCGTACACCTCTCCTTTGCCTCCATAAGCTGTTAGACTTAACAGAACACAAAAATAAGCTCTTGAAAAACCTATGACCCTTTATAATTTAAGCTCCTGCTAAACTTTCCTAGTAGAAACTCATAATGTTAACCAACATAGTGGAATTAAGGCCAAAAATCTGGAACTGGTATTTGGTGAAGATCAAGGCATAGCTCATAAAGTCTGATAAATTGGTCTCATAAAGATTTACCTATTAATTATATCTACTCCAATGATAACCGTAATGGGACCTTCAGAGTTCCTATGAGATTGTATCTTCTTGGGCATTATTCAGGCAAATGTTATAGCTAGTTGATTACTTTTAATTAATTTTCTGCAGTATTATCACCTCTGTGGGTAAAAATTACATATTTGTCTATTGGGCAACGTTAAGATGTTCTTAGGAGCTCTGGTAGCATAGTGCTTAAGGCACTTGACTGCTAACCAGAAGGCTGGTGGTTCAAACCCACCAGCCACTCCTCAGAAGGAAGGTTGGGCAATCCTACTTCCATAGTGATACTGCCTCGGAAACCCAAGGAGAGGTCGCTATGAGTCGGGGCCAACTCGACGGGAAATAACAACAATAACAACAAGGTGTTCTTAAAACATCACAAGAAGTGTTGACTTTAACATATCTCATCTTTCCTTTTCTTTTGAAAGGAGAAAATGAGTAAAAATAATCACTTATGCTAGACTTTGGGACAGATATATATTATATAGAGGTTCTATATTATGAAACTTTACATTAATATAATGTAGTTCAATGAATTACTTAGTATGGCACTTCTAGCCCTGGCCTTTGTGACTCCCACCAGATGACCGGGTAGACTGTGCAAATATAAGTGTGGCCCACCAAGGGGATTGGTTAGCTTGCTAATAATGTAAATAAGGTACATGGCTCCCTTGTGAGGGTGGTATCATGCAAAAAAGGTGTATGGAACCCTAATTTGAGGACTGGTCAGTTTTGCCATTTTCCTAGGCTTAAAATGAGACCTCTGAGAGGCAGAAGGGAGGATCTCACTGCCATTAAGGTAGAAGAGCTGGAGGTTGAGTGGCGCATGTCTTTGGACCCCAGATCCCTCAATGGGCCTCCTTGGAAGAGAAATGCAGACTGGCAGAGATGGCTGGCAGAAATGGCCAGCAGAGAGATTGTGGCAGCAGAACTAGGAGGCATGAGACAGAGTGGTGTGATTGCTGGCCCACGGAGCTATAAAGCTGAGTGTGTTTGGGGAGGATGCTTGCTGGTGGAATAGGCTGCACCTAGGTGCACCTACAAGCAGAGCTAAAAGAGCTTGTAACACTTGCCCAAGCTGGGTGGAGGCCAAGCCTAGAGGGCAAGGGCCAAAGAGAGGTGTGCCTGAGGTCATGGATGAGTGAAGGCTGTCCTGATCGAAGAAATGTATCGTTAACACTCCTGAATCTGAATTGTAACCTGTTATTTCCCTAATAAACCCCATAATTGTGACTATTGCCTGAGTTCTATGCAGCCATTGTAATGAAATATTGAACCCAGCAGAGAAATAGAGAGTGCCGTGGGAAGGACACCTTGTGTCAGGATTGGTAAGAAAGTTGGAGGGTGGCAGCATGTCTGGCATCATAGGAATCAGCTTTGCGCTGCTGATGGTGATTCTGACTCCCCCATGTGAGGGTGGAGGACATCAAAGGATGCTGCCTCCATGCCCTTTTGCACATTACCATATTTAGTTATACTATGAAAGAGAGCAAAAAAGAGGAATGCCCTTAAAGACATAGATTGACACAGTGGCTGCAACAATGTGAGGATGACACAGGAGTGGGCAGTGTTTCTTTCTGTCATACATGACATTGCTATGAGTCAAACAACTTGATGACACCTAACAATAACAATAATTGGTACATTTCTATGTCCAAGTATTTTAATTACAATAATATTTTGAAGAGTAGACTATATTCTCACCAAAAGACTGTTTCTTTTTCTTACATCACTCAACTTTCCTAATCTTATTCAGTTGATTTCTTATTAAGTACCCTTTTATTAATAAACCATCTGATGTCTGCATTTCCAAAAACTGAAACGTCATGCTCTTTGACATGATACACAATGCTGGCTTCTTTCTTCTTGACAACTATTCTCTGTTTGCCAGTACTATCAAGGCACAGATCCTGATTTACATGCCTCCTTGCCTTTTCTACTGATTTTTGTAATGCTGTCCTTCATCTTCTAATGTGAGCTCAAGACCCCATTCTCTGTTTCCTCATGCATGAGGTCCTTCCAACCCACCCTTACCTCTACAGACATAATAGAAAGCTTTCTTCTGTGTCTTCTCACTATCCCTGGTTATTAATGACTCCTAGATTGCAGAATGAATTAACGAGCTCATTAATCCACTAAACTGAACTCCCTGAGGGTAGAACCCTGTCTTTTTCTCTTAACTCCAGGACAAAGCACAGGACTTAGTAAATGTTTGTTAGATGAATAAATGAATGAATAAGACCAGGCTTTCTAGACTATCAGCCTCCTTACAGAGTACCCATTGGCTCTTCTGGTCTATGTGGCTGGACAAGACAACTGAATGAGATGGATTAAACCCAAAGTTGTTGCCGAGGGCCTGGTGGCCCTGATGACCCATTCTTGTTTAGCAGACACATTTCCTCTATATCTTTTCATGTCATTATGCAAAAGCAGCAAGAGGCAGAACACTCACTGGTCATGCAGCTTTCAAACATGAGTGAAGAAGTCAGAAGTTTAGAGATATTTCAAAGTGCTGAATCCAAGCTAAAATATTTATTAAATCTCATAAACTATCTGAGCAATTATTTAAAGAAGTGATATGCACCAATTATGATTATTGAGGAGAACAGAAGTTTAGAAAGAAGAGATCTATGTCTTCACAGAAATGTTAGGAATGTTTTCCATGGATTTGGGATATTTTTCCAAAACAGTATGGTTTACTTTATATATATGTAATTAAACTATATGTATACTCTTTTACATCTCACTTTTTACAGTTACAATGTATTTATCTTAGTATTTTTTTATAATAGACCGTTTTTGAGAAATTTTCTAATAACCCATTAAATTCTAAAAAAGTAATAAAATTTTAAAAACAAATTATAATTTTAACTGTGAAAAGTGAGATACAAAAGAATAAATATATAGTATAAAGCAAATCATATTTTGTTAGAGGAAAAATCTCAATTTCATAGAAATTATCTCTAAAATTTCTGTAGAGGCATGGAATCTGATGGAATTTTTTTACCCTTTGATTTATATAAATACTTCAAGTAATATTTTCTTAACATTATGAAATGAACACCTTTTAGTTATTTTCAAATTCTATGTAAATGAAAATTTGGAAAGTGGACTCTTACCTTTCACCTAGAGATATGCGGAGCTGGAAGGAGCCTCATTCCCGGTCTGATAACAAAAAGATCCAGACTAAAGAGAAATACATATTTTTTTTAACCCTTCAGAGAACCAAGTCCACAGAGAAAACCTGTGAAATCAAGCAAACAAAAAACTTTTTGCTATCAAGTCAATACCAACTCATAATGACTCTGTAGGACAGTGTAGAATTGCCACACAGGGTTTCCTAGCTGTTACTTTCACAAAAACAGACTGCCACATCTTTCTCTTACAGAGTGGCTGGTCGCTTTGAACTGCTGACCTTTTGATTAGCTGGCCTCTTAACCACTGCACCACCAGGGCTCCTTACAGAACCAACATTTGGTCCCCAAGCTAAGAAAAGACAATGAGTGCAGGGAGAAAGGAAGTGTGAATGTGCATTCATCTGAGATGCATACCATAGGATACCAGTAAGAAGGGGTCAGTTTGAACAAATGGCAGGTTGGTAAAGGAGGAGGGGGCTGGGAGGACAAAATCCAACCTCTGGGGACCCATTAAAACTGGCAGCTTTGTATACTTTGAAGGCTCTTCATCCAAATGCCACTGAACACTCACATAAATAATATGAAAGAGCCCAGAAAAGCATCTATTTTGATGCAAACCTAGGGGAGGCAAAGAGCAGGCAAGTAGGAGTAACAGGAAACTAATTCTTCTATATCCTGTTTATCTTTCTCTCTTCTGAAGAACAAAACCTTAATGTCTGTGTGTGTGTGTGTGTGGGAGGGGGAAGGTGTGATGGTGAATTTTATGAGTCATTAGGGTTAGGCTGTGGTATCCAGCTATTTGTTCAAACATTAGTCTAGATGGTCTTATAAAGGTGTTTATATGCAATTAATATTTAAAAACTTAATTTTAAGGAGAATGTGACTAATTCAATCAATTGATGGC
The DNA here is from genome assembly GCF_000298275.1 of Orycteropus afer afer. Classification (NCBI taxonomy): domain Eukaryota; kingdom Metazoa; phylum Chordata; class Mammalia; order Tubulidentata; family Orycteropodidae; genus Orycteropus; species Orycteropus afer. Next base: position 12,251,573 of record NW_006921612.1, on the reverse strand, counting down.
ATCATGAAAAAAAAAAAAAAAAATGGAGCTTCCCAAAAACCGAAACCAAACCAAATTCACTGCCATAGAGTTAATTCAGACTCAGTGAGCCCCATTGGGTTTCCAAGGCTATACATCTTATGGAAGAAATCTGGGGAGCATCTTGGTGGGTTTGAACCACCCACTTTTTGACTAGCAGCCAAATACTTTAACCACTACACCACCAGAACATCCCCAAAGAAATAATTCTGCCTCAAGATTGCAACAAAGAAATCATGCCAAGTTTCCAGCTTGCTGTCTAATCTATGGATTTCAGATTTAAGACTACAACCCCAACTCTTACCTGAATTTCTAGGCTGCTGGCCTACCCTACAGATTCAGGACTTGACAAATCCCACAGTCATATTTGTCAACTCTTTAAAGTACATCTCTTCTCTTTTTTTTTCTCTCTGTCCTCTTTCTCTCTCTCTCTCTCTTTCTCTTGACCCTGGTAGCACAGTAATTAAGCACTCTACTGCTATCCAATGGGTTTGTGGATTGAACACACCATCCACCAGAGAAAAATGAGACAGTCTGCTTCCATAAAGATTTATATCCTTGGAAACCATATGGGACAGTTCTACTGTATCCTGAAGGGTCATTAGGAGGCAAAATGTACTGGGTTGCAGTGGGTTTGGTGGTGATAAGATATCATATTGGTTCTGTTTTTCTGTAGAACCCTGACTAATACAGATGGTAGCATTGTTAGTCCTAGGGCATCAGCAAATACTCATTGCAGCTGAATGGTGGTGGTGGTTGCTGTTACGTGCCGTCGAGTCAGCCCCAACTCATAGTGACTCCTCCTTGGGTTTCTGAGGTGTTATCACTATGGAAGTAAATTGCCCAACCTTCCTTCCAAGGAGTGGCTGGTGGGTTTGAACCATCAGCCTTCTGGTTAGCAGTCAAGTGCTTTAGGCACTATATCACCATGGTGGAGGGGAAGGAATAAGGGGAACAAAATCTTCTACTCTAGGGTAGAGTATGATGAAACACTGAGCAATAACTGCAGTCAGCAAAGGGCCAGGAGATTGGGGTCAACCTCCTAAAACCTTGAGAGAGTGTATGTGCCCCACTCCTACTCCATCCCCTAGCTAAGACTTTTGAAGTATTAGCATAATATTTTTGGGAAGAGAGGCGAAAAACAAGACCATTCAAAGAGTCTCTCTGAAGATTGAATCAGACTGTTCCAGCAAGCCTCTCCCATTCCTACACAAATTCCTACAGGAATTTAAAGCTTGTGGTGCACAGAGGGTAACCATTGTGACAACAAATCACACACTGAGCCCAACTTCCAACCAGAGTAAAACCTTCTTCCTTGCACTAAAGATCTAAAAGAAGAAATGGGATGCCCATTTCCCAGTATAAAAATCACTTACCACACTATCTATTGTCTTACATAACCCCCCGTTTCTAACAAAATATTACAAGAAATACCAAAACAACGAGGGAAAAGCACACACACAAACACACACACACACACACACACACACTTTGAAGTGATAGAGCAATTATCAGAATAAGACTCATATATGACATGATTATGGGAGTATTTGAAAGGGAATTTAAAATAACGAACGTATTAAAGATTGTAACAGAAAAGTTGGATAATATACAAAGATTAGATGGGTAATTTCAGCACAGAAAATGTTTTGACTTTTCCTTCTCTGACAAGTTTATGGCTTATGAAGTTTTGCAAGTTTTATTTAACATTCACCAATAATTGGCCAAACCAAACAGTGTTTCTTTGCTATTCATAAGGTTATCCCTGGCCAATTCTTTCAGAAGTGGA